>NW_028270145.1:45450828-45723328 GCF_037043375.1 Chiloscyllium plagiosum
TCAGGGCCTTTAGGTGTAGTGGCTGCTGCTGGAATGGCAATCAAACCTTGAACAGAGGCAGTGTTGGAAACCAGATAGCCAGGCAGTTGGAGTGGGTGCTGGGGTCTTTTTGCAGCAATCAGGGGGTCAGGGACAGCAATGAATGAAGGTGTACGTTGGGGTGGGTCTTTCTACTAGGGTAGGGAGGGAGGCCCACCTCGGCATGCTTTAGTCAGGAGGAGCTCCAACATATCCTGAAGCCACAGTTACATAGTTGTGACCATTCCCTTTCCCTTCCGGACTATGCCAATGGTAGATTACCAGTCACAGTCAGAGGAGGATTCTTTGTTGTCATTAATTAGTCACTTACAAGCCTCAAATAGCCCAAAAGAGAGCATGATGCCTGGCATCTACAACGGAGGAAGAATAATTTTGCATTTGAGTTACTTCCAACCTTTTGGAGAAAGGTCAATGTTATTTGCATTCTGAAAGCACTACATCATGTAAGTGCGTTTCTTAAAATCTCTTCCTATCTGCTATATTCTTGCATCTCTTTACAGTTTGCTTTATGAGACAAAAGAACTTTCATATAAAGTGACTTCTTTGTGACCTGAAACTGCTAAACTGGCATCAAATTAGGAACAAACTTGCATTCTGGTAGTTTTCTCTGTGGAAACAGGGTCAAGAATATGCAAAAACAAGTATGCCACTTAGAATACTTATAGTCATCAGGATTGAGATTCATTTATGTTAAAACATAGATTGCTTTTCCTTTTTTGAAAATAAATAGGAAGCATTGTTATTTCTTCAGAAAATAAATGTTTGAATAAATTGTTAAATTACTCAATTAGGTTATGGTGCAAAATGTTAATAAACAGAGAATATTAATGAATTTGATTTTTTTTCAAAAAGAGAAACCTACTTGTAAGAGCAAAATTTGGATTGTCTAATTCCATACGTTGCATTTGAGCATCTAAAAATAGCTTAAAATCAATTCCTTTTGCAAATGATGCAGCATTAAAAAATCGACATGGAATTTTAGATGCAAGGTCAGGCTCATCTGTTCCAAATCCAAGATTATACAGAACATCCTCAGGATCTTCCTCATAAAGGTCCAATAATTCTGAAACACTGAGCAGAAAATAAAAGAAAACAACAAATATTTCAATGCAAACAGAGTAAAAAAAGTTAAAAAATTATCAAACGAATCAGAAAAATAAACTTATAGACAATTGTGAGTTTAATAGTTCTTTGCACTTTTGTACAGCCTCAAAGGCTTTCCGAGCTAGAATGCAGTAATAAATGCTCGCCTACCACTGAACTCCTTTGCATTCTATACTAGACCATGGCTCAGATATTCTGGACCCCATCTCCTAACCAAATAAACTTTATGGAAATAGCAGGGGTGAAATGTCCATGACCACAACAGAGTGAGCACAGTCAAGACTGGGACCCACATCCTTATCTGGACTATAAAAATCCCATACAACAGAGCAGGAATTCTGGAATTGGATCCCACCCACTACTTTTAAATATCATCTGACTCCATTCTGACATGGTTGGAGACATGAAAATCCAGACCTCAATGTCTCAAAAGGCTGAATCAATCGTGACAGTAGATATATACCTTTCAATTTAGAGTAACGAAAGAGTATTTTTACTCAATATATACTTAAATTTCAATATGGTACATTAAAACATTTTCATGAGTTTTCATAGAATCACTAGAGAATCACTAATTCTCTCTGATGTGTTTTGTTTGCCATCTGGGGAAATCCAGTTAATGAATGCATAAGTTTGAGGGACTGTTGACAACACAAAATACAACCTTATTATTAGGGAATGCTAAAAGGAATGTTTGTACTTTTGTTCTATACCTGACCAACCAAGCTTAAAATATTGTTCATATTCTAATATTAACAGTCAGCAAGAGAGTTAGCCTGGTATGACAAGTTGTTAATATGTAATGTATGCAGTGCAGAAAAAAAAAGTTTCAACCCTTCAACTGAACAGATTTAAAAATAATAGTTGGCTATACTGAAAAAGACCTGTAGTCCATGCCTGTGAAATAATAATAGTTAATAGCAAAGAGACATATCATTGCATACAAATGATCAACATAATAGCCTTTTTTCATCATAATGCTGACATTGAGGAAAAAATTAAAATTAATGATTTTAATAAGGAGGGATAGTTCATAGAAGATTGGTGGAAAACAATTAAGATTGTGGATAACGAAGTGCAAGGCATTACTGAAATCACTAACCACTTATCCTGGAAAATTAGGAATTCCTGGGTAAATCCTTTTATACAAGGCCAAACATATTTTCATACACAACAATGGCAGGAAATGAAAAATTGATGTAAAAATAACTTCTTTAGTGCAATACAATTGCATTTCTTTTTAAGAAAAGCAACCATTTAACTGCTGCACATCCAAACTCTCAACAAATTTACTAAAAACCGGAAGTACATTTATAATAACACAGTTTACTCAAGTAGAAGGCATGCAGACATTTTTGAACTACATTATAATATACTTTCTGTACAAATTCAATACACATTGTTAAACATTATTAGCTGAGGAATATGCAGTGAACAACAAAAAAGGTTAGAAGCCTACATTTCATTTGACATCAGATTACCTAGATACAGTTGTATTGCTCCTGCCAGAGCCAGTAGAATTCATGCTGTTTCCCATTTGATAAAACTGCTTCCGTTTTTCCTTGGCTGATGTCCCATGGCTACAAAGCATAAGTATTTGATTAGAAATATTGAATGTTCTCTTCAGTAAGCAAATTAACAAAAGCATTTTTCCTGAAGTGTATACTAACCTTGCTGCTGATATCGAGTCACTGCAAGTCTGAAGATGTTTTGCTGTAGATGAAAAGTTTGAATAATAAAATTTATTGGTCTTCAGAAAGTCTACAATTTAAACAAACAGCTGTATAGATGCAGATATCTAACTTCACAAGCTAGAAACAATAGCTGTTTGCTGATGGGCTCCTTGACTCGACAAGCCATAAGCACTTTTATTTCATGCTCATCCGCACTTTATATCTTAACTGGTATCCTTCTCACTTAAACAAAAGTACTGTGAATGCTGCAGGTCTGGAAACAAAAACAGAAAATGCTGGAGAAACACAACAGGTTTGGCAGCATCCGTGAGAGAGAAGCAGAGTTGACATTTTGAGTCTGATGACTTCTTCAGAACTAATCCTCTTCTTGCTGTTTATTCCATTTTGCATTCACTTCAGAAGATCAAAGCTTACTTTTTTGAACAACCTGGCCACATAACACAAAGTTAAGACAACTGGTACATAGATAAATTTTACTCTGTGCAGACTTGTTAAACCAATTGAGTAAACCTCTTCTGATAACTTATAAGGACAGATTTGTGGCTTTGCATACCCAGTGGAAAGCCACGGGTTCCAAGAGTGCTTCTGAGAAATTGGAAGGCAGGCTGTGTAATATGACTGCAAACTTCAGTAAGGCATTCACACTAAATTACATAGGATGTTCCTACAGTAACGCAAAGGTGAAGGAGTACCCTTATAACATTCAAGTAATTATTTTTCTAAAAAAGAAAGAGGCTGGCCTCCTTCTGTGCCATAATAAGTCTGTGCCACTTTGGCAAGATAAATAAGGAGGCACATTATTTGAAAAGTAGATACCTAAGCTTGATACAGAGCACAGGTATGTGGGAGTGTAAATACAGAAATCACGTAAGTAGCAATGCCAACTAATAAGGTTACAAAGGAAACCAAGCACTAGAATTTATTTCTAGAGGTACAGAATGATAAGTAGTGGTATTGTGCTAAATTTGTGTCAAACCTCGTGAAGCTATGATTGTAGTAATGTGTGCAGTTCTTGACACCACATTATAAAATTGATATAGAGACAACAGAGTGAAAAGAAAAAATTTGTAACTGTCAGGAAATTATAAACTGACTGAGGATCTTGTCTGTTCAAAAGAGAGAACTGAGGGTGAACAGGTAGAAGTTTTAAAAAATATGAACAATATATTTGGAGTAGACTCAGATAAAATGAGTTCACGTCTGGGAAAGAGCAAAATGACAGAAGATGATCAGCAACCAATCAGATGAAGAAATCAAAAGAAACTTTTTTAGTTAGAGTGGCAAGTGTGTGGAGTTCACACCCACAGAAAGTGGCTGGGGTAAATAATATAGATGCATTGAAGGGGACTCTAGGTAAGTCTATAAAAAGGATACAAGGGTTTTGCTTACAATTGTGTGGGCAATGTTGGGAGGAAGGTCATACTGTATAACTCTGAACTGACTTGTGCTAATGGCATGTTTCTGAGCCATATACTCTGAACAATTCTAATAAGTCTTCTCCTTCCCATTTCTTCATATCTTTAATAAATCTGTGGCATTTGGAAAACAAATGTAATATAAACCATCTGAATTCTAAATGTACATCAATCCCAGTGATATTTCAGTTACATAAAGGTTTAAGGAATTAAGGTAACACCCAGTGTAATAAAAATTTCATGTTAGGTATTTCATCTGTATGGATTTAGATGATTTTCAACAAGGAAGAGATTCTGGTGTCACATCAAGCCTCAAGGCTGTTGATTGAGTAAAGAAAAAAAACAAGCAGAGTTCTCCCGCTCAATCATTTTCCATGACTCATAAATGGGTGTACACATATCAAATGACATAGGACATCAAGCAAGAATTTGGTTGTGATAACTAGGATGAATAAACCACGCGCTCAATTATCAAGGTCATGTGAAAATGTGTTGTATGTCATCATGGACCAACCTGGAGTCAGTTTCCATACTTGCCTATGGAATCCAGCTCTCTCACATCTTAACCATTCCATTGCTGATGCTATGTCAAACTACTTGCATTGTTTTCAGCATTAGATTAACCCCACCTAAGCACTGGGAAACTATCAAATAAAAATAATCTCTTTGCACCAATTCCATCCTCCTTCAAGCCATTTTTTCAACTAAACCAGACTGCCCAAAACCTTGGCAACTCATTCAATTGGAAGCTGAATTTGCCACCTTTCATCACCAATATTGCCTGCCTCTATTATTCAACATCCTGCACCTCCCCTCACTTGTTCCACTAGACTTAATTATTGCAGCACTTGTTTAATGAGCCCTCCCACCTTTCATCATACAAAACCTTCAGCTCATAGAGTCATAGAGATGTACAGCACAGAAACAGACCCTATGGTCCAACCTGTCCATACCGACCATCTAAAACTCTACTGTCCATAACATTTTGTAAAAAAGCTTCAGATCACTGCATGAAATATTTCCTTTCTTGTCTCAATACCCTTTTCATTAAATATACCTCTACAAGATGCTTTGGGGGATTACAGCAATAAGAATGCCAGCTGTTGTTACTCATTGCAAGAGGTTGCAAGTGTAGCTGCAGAATGTGATTCAATAATATCTTCTTTGAGAGAGGGTGAAAATATATTTACTTTTAAGCTACATCTTCTTCAGATATAATGCCAGATGTAGATTCAAATATTTAATTTCCAGATATCCAACGTAGTTATACGGCTCGAGAGCAAAATGGTTGAAGCCAAAGAAAAAAAAAATGGTAGCTAGGAATTTGAAGAGCCTTTCCTGAAGATTTACCATTCAAAGCAATAATGCACAGTAGTTTGTGCATACCAATATTTCCAGAGAATTGTGTATCTGTAGGGAGTAGATGCATGGTCGGAGAGAAGGCCATCTAAGCAATGGAAGTGCCATGGAAGATTGGAGGTGGCAGCACAATGAATCAGTAGCACCAGCGAAGTGGGCCCAGCAACTAAGAGACGGCACCAAAGGTGGGGCAACTTCTTCGTCAGTGCATCTGGAACCGGCAGCGGTGAGGCAATGGAGGTCTCTCTTTCAGTTATTGGAGGCTGGGTGCCAGCTTGGACTGGACTGGACTGGAAAGACTTATTCTGAACTTTTTACTTCTTCATTTTTCTAATTTGTTCCTGTGACCTGTAATGCTGGACTTTTTTTATTTCTTTGCTTTCCTAATTTTTCTTTCCCTAAGAATTAGTTCTGAAGAATCTGTACCTCAGTACCTTTGTACTTAAGATGGTGCCGTAATTTGGCGACTTGTAAACTTTTCACTGTACTCATTTGCATACATACGACAATAAAGCTAATTCAATGCTTGATAGAGTGCTCTCAGAGAAATGAGCTTTGATTCTGTCTTCTGAACCCCGAGTGCTTTCAGCATGATCCCTTTTTATTAATATTTTAGAGAAGAGTCATGTCGATCTCACTTCAATCAATCAATCTAAGAATGCTACAGACACATCCTTAACGTTAATGTGGACACATTTGCGAGCTTGGCAAGCGAGACTGGCTTATTAAGAGGAATATTTTGTTATTTTTCATACCATAAGCAATTTAAAAAATTATATCATTTCAGTGAAATTCTATCACTTATTTCTAATAAAATAAACCACTCTGTCAACTTACAATTGACCTCATCACTCTGTGGTAAACAAAAACAGGCAGGGGAGACAAATCACACATGTGACCATAGAACATGAGGATCATAATAATCAGGTCTTATTGAAAAGGTTTTTGGTCAGTAAGAAGTTATACAAATTGAGTGCAAAGCATTCTAATTTGACTTTTGATTATTGAACTATTAGTCATAACTAAGCTTATTAGTATCTAAGTTTGCTATAACAGACTATGTTAAGGTTTGAGGATTTTAAACAATTCTGTAATATCAATGATTATTCTAACATCTTTTCTCGAGGTCTCAAAACCTTACTGCCTACATCTTAACTCACACCAAATCTCGTTCATCTAACACCCCAAGCTTGCTGACTTACATTGACTCTCAGTCAAACAACATTTTAAAATTTTAATTGTTGTTTTCACATCCCTCAATGGCCTCTCCCCAAAATTTGTAACACAGATGCAGAGCTCTAATAATTAAATCTCTACTGCCAATGGCCACAAGTTCAAGTCTCAGTCTCAGTCATCTGAATTTGTTTACTCTTGCTTTTCGAACATTACTTTGGAAAACCAGCTCAACCCTTTTTCAAAGCAAAACACATTGCTTAATGTTTATTTTGTGCTATTATTGTGTTATTTATAGAGCACTTGTAACATAATAAACCATGCCAAAACACTTCATAGAAGCATTATAAAACAAAATATCCCACTGAGCCACATCAGAGGCTATTGGGACGGATCACAAAACATTTGGACAAAGAAGTAGGTTCTGAGGAGTATCTTTGAGGAGGAAAGCAAAGGCAGAAAGGTAAAAAGGAGGATATTCCAAAACTTAGAGGCTAAGCAGTTGAAAGTAAAACTACCACTGGTGGGACAATAAAAATCAGAGATACTCAAGAGGCCAGAATTAAATCAATGGAGATACTGAAAGATTGTGGGGCTGGACCAGATAATTGAGGTAAAGAAAGATATTGTCAATTAAGATATGGGAATCTAGATTTTGGATAACCTTAAGTTTATAGAGTAGAATATGGAGATCAGCCAAGGTTGGGCTGCAACAGCAGAGTCGAGAGGTAACGAAGGCATTAACTGAGCTTCGCATCAATGGTAATCAGAAATTGAATGGAATTCCCAGAAATGATTAAACCAGGAAGTTGTTTGAATATATTTACAAACTCAGTTGCTTTATTTAAATAGATGAAGTGCAATTTTAATTTGATTTCCATATTATATGAAAGCCTAAAAGCAGTTCATCATTGAACAAACCTTTCAATTATAGAAAATAACTTAATATTATTTTGTCCTCCCTGAAGCTGGAGAGAGATGGTAAGAAAGGGAATTAAGACACCACTGTCAAGGCCTGTCATTGGCTAAGATATTTGCTAAAGCTTCACAAGTTGGTGGCTGATCATAGAGTCATAGAGATGTACAGCATAGAAACAGACCCTTCGGTCCAACCCATCCATACCAACCAGATATCCCAACCTAATCTAGTCCCACCTACAAGCACCCGGCCCATATCCCTCCAAACCCTTCCTATTCATATACCCATCCAAATGCCTCTTAAATGTCGCAATTGTACCAGCCTCACTACTTCCTCTGGCAGCTCATTCCATACCCGTACCACCCTCTGTGAAAAGGTTGCCCTTCGGTCTCTTTTATATCTTTCCCCTCTCACCCTAAACCTATGCCCTCTAGTTCCGGACTCCCTGACCACAGGGAAAAGACTTTGTCTATTTACCCTATCCATGCCCCTCATGATTTTGTAAACCTCTATAAGGGCACCCCTCAGTCTCCGATGCTCCAGGGAAAACAGTCCCAGCCTGTTCAGCCTCTCCCTATCACTCAAATCCTCTAACCCTGGCAACATCCTTGTAAATCTTTTCTGAACCCTTTCAAGTTTCACAACATCTTTCCAATAGGAAGACGACCAGAATTGCACGCAATATTCCAATAGTAGCGGTAGGAGTGGCAAGTAAATTGATACTTAACATGCTAACTCCCATATGAAAGGGGAAAATTGCACTCCTAATATTAATCAGTAAGTAGGTAACTTTTTGTATCACAGTCACACAAACATGACACCTTTTCAATTCTATTCCTTTAACTTGGTAAGAAGCAGTTTTCCCTGGCAAGATTGTTTAACTCGTTGAAACATGTAAATATTTTATACACAAGAATATTAGGTTTCACCAAATATTTTTGGACAGACAGTAAAGCCTTATCCTAATAACGAATATCATGACAATTTCACTCCGAAGCTGAATGGATCATCCATAAAGAAAATTAACCTACTGCTGGCAAAATAGGAAAATACATTTCCCGTTTGAACATTGAGTATGTGCGAATAAGATCAAACTAGTTACTAGCTAACATTACCTTTCTGAGTATTCAAACCTGGACAGTCAATAGTAAGACTGAAAAAGAATTAGTTATGGGTGGGACAACCGGTTTTGATTAGTCCTCCAGGTAGTTGGCAAGCAGTTTTAAAACAATTCCTGGAGAGAGTTTTGTATCACACTGGAGGATTGATGAATGGCAATACAAAGCAGACTGGTCATGGTTTCTCTTCTGTAGTTTCCCTATGTCTGATGATCATGCATAGTGCACAAAGAAGGAGAAAAGATAAATGTTCCATAAATATTTCTTTCCTCCTGTGCTCAAAATGGAACAGGTTCAAAATTTGTGGGTGGAAAAGTCTCTCCATTCAGATAAATAAAAGCACTGACATTAAACCAAATCTAGCAGGCAATAACCCACAGACCAAACTGACCCCAATATGGCACTAAATGCACAAGAACTAGCAACCCTGTTCAGAGGTTTTAGGATTGCTGCTGTGTAAACTGGAAATATCATTTGAGAATTAAAGTATGATTGTTTACTGTTACAATTAAGGCAAGTTGTCAAACAGTAACATTTGCACTACTCAAGCGCCAGATAATGACCATTTCCAACCAGAGATAATCCAACCATCTCCCGGAGGTTCAGAGACATTAGCATTACTGAATTCCCCCAATAACAAATCCTAGGGTTACATTGACCAGAAACTGGACTGGACTAACCATACGAATACTGTGGCTATGAATGCAGATCAGAGACTCGCGATTCTGCAAGGAGCAACTCCCTGAAGTCTGTGTATCACCTCCAAGCCACAGGTCAGGAGTGTAATAAAATACCACTTCCCTGGAGGAGTGCAGCTTCAACAACATTTATGAAACTCAACACCATTCAAGATAAAGCCACCAGATTGGCATACTATTCACCATCTTCAACATTCACTCTTTCTACCACCAATGTGCAGTAACAGCATTGTGCACCATCATTTACAAGTTAGATTGTAGCAACTCACCACAATTCCTTCAACAGCACCACCCAAACCCACAACTTTTACCACTGAGAAAGTCAGCAGTGGGAGGTGCATGTGAACATCACTACCCACAAGATCTCCTCCAATTCATACCATTCTGAACTGGAAGTGGTGTATTATTGGAAGTGATGTAATTTACTTGCCACTTCAGACACTTGCATGACATTGCAATAAAAAGTCACTTGCCTTGCCTTCAGTAACACCCTGTTGACTGGAATTGGTGTTTGCAGTCAGCTACATGTGTGCGTTGCACTGTGGCATCACAAGACACAGAACCGGGACTGTGGGCAAGTCTAAGATATTGTTGCCATATAAATAACAAGGGTTGCTAATACCTTCAATAATTCTGTCTCAACAAGAATCTACACTTTGTGACATATATGTTACGTGGGCTAACACAGAAAAAACCTCATCAGGAACTGTATATCCATTAATGTAGCATCACTGGGTCAAAATCATGGACCTTCCTTTCCAAAAGCACTGTGAATGTATCTACACTTCATGGACTGTACTAGATGTGCAAAAAGGCAGATCGCCACCACTTTCTCAAGGGCATTTAATGATGGGCGATAAATGCTGGCCCAGCCAGTGATACCCACATTCTACAAACAAATTAATAAAAAGCAAAACAAGTTTTAATGTGTACCAAACTTGGTCTCTGCATAATGTATAGCAATCACTGTTGATAAAGAATCTAAAAATGAAATGGTAAGCTCACTTGTGCACACACAGATCATCATTATTTTAAAACTGGCAAAAATGTGAAGGTCCAGTGGAAACCACAGTTTCACAAGGCCACAAAGGCTTGAAAATAGATTGAGCATTTTTTTCTAAATGCAGCATGGTACAAGATAGCTGTTAAAAAATAACCAGCATCATTTTAAATTTCAAACAAATTTCTAAATTAAGTAGTGGAAAAAGCCTAAGTGTTATTTTGAAAGATAGTTCCAGAACATTGCCTTGTACTAAAACTTTGCATTGGCCACTTTACAAATTCCTATCTTTATGCAGTAGCTCTACAGTTGTTAAGGAAACCTATTAAGCAGCAGTTCTTCTGCGTCAGAACTAATATCAGTAACAATCCGTAACTGTACAAGCAGATGCTATAAATGTACTTATTTTTACCTGGTAACTCACAAAACTAATGAGGTAATAGAATACAAAGGACTGGAGTGAAAATACTACTATACATTCTTCATCAGAAAATATACCTACCTTCTGCACCCAGGGACAGGTCATCCTCAAAACTACAGCCATTCTTTGTACCTGCACCTGTTGAAACATTTACAAAATTATGCATACCCTACATTCCTCAAATGCCTTTATATCAACATTATGCTTTGCAAGTTATATTTTTAAGCTGTGACTCTAATTTACTTGCCACTTCAGACACTTGCATGACATTGCATTAAAAGAAAGAAAACCCATAAAAACAAAAAATAAAAAAATTAATGAAATCATACCTCTAAAATAAATCACCTTTTCTACCAATTCAAACAACATCCATTGGTAAAAAAATCAAATTTACCTTTTAAGGGCAGTTGGCTTTGTTCTTCCAAAGATGCCCCTAATGGTGGTCTGTAAACGTACAATAAATATTTGATAAAGAAACTTATGTTTTACGAAATATGCTTGCAAATAAGCAAAAAGACAAAAATGTAAGAGAACAATCACCATATCAACAGCTTTTATTTCTCATTAAAAAACAGGCTCCGAAGAAGACAAGAACTTAGGATAAGTAGAAAATTGGCTAAATGAAGCTCTTGTTAGCAGAGGGTTTTTTGACATGCCATAATGTCGCTACCAACTACAACACAACAATCTGCTTACACTATTACAACTGTCCCAAACTTCTAAAATATTTCACTGAATGGCTTTCAGCCAGCTTGAGGTCATGAAAAGTCTTGTGGTCTGCCTTTTCTTTCAAAGCAAACAAGCAATGAAAAGCTGCTGAATACTGGAATGCTTCTGTGTGGTGTATGCACTACACCTGATCAGAGGAAAATACAGGAGCCTCTTCTCACACACAATTTTAATAGAAGAAAGAAAGAATTGTTACAATATTTTGAGAGCAACAAAAACACACTGGCCGAGATCTTACGATTGGAAGAAAAATCATTGCTGAAGCATAGAATGAGTTGTGAATCGGAACCGTGTGGATGTCCAGGGGCAGCAGTAAGTCTAAATGTCTGATGGGCAATTTAACCATGACTAGAACCATTGGAGTTGGAAACTTCAGACTGTTCCCACTCACTAGTTATTATCTACTGGGTTTGGCAGCAGCCTGACGCCAAATGGAAGCAGAAAACAGCTAGAGTAAAGTGAGGATAATTTGTCACAAACCTGATTGGGTGCATTTTTAGGAGGAACATGTAAATCGGTATTGATGGGGCTGATCTGAGAGACTGAGAATAAAATGCTGACCAGAAAAACACTTGTTTGGACTCTCTCTTAACGATGTTTTAAATTCTAGTTTTATCCTTGCTTGGCTTAATAGTTAACCAGGAAATGTTAGAGGAATTACACCTTGATCCAATTCCTAGGTTACTATTAAACTGAACACCCACCATATGCTACCAAAAACTGACCCACTCTCTCTCAACTACAGCCCATCCTGCTTTATCAGAGATATTCAAAACCCCACGAACCCCATGACTCTCTTCATACATCCCCCTGGCACCTGAACACCACATTTCCTCCCAACATGACCCCCAATTTCCAGTGGACCTGACCCTGCTCCTTGTGGCTCGCATCTTCCTGACCTGATTGAATCCCCTAATCTACATGACCATGCACAGCAAAACCCACCGGCGTCCAGCCTTAATTTCCCCACCCAGCCTACAATAAACCCTCAGAAATCTACCTGCCACAGTCCCCATCTACCATTCCCACATCCGCCTGGCAACCGACTATCTCACCCACCAGCAGTCATTTCATGGCATCCTACCACTGGGCAATCTACCTTCTCCCTACAACACATTCCTTCTCTTTGTCTCTGTCAAGGCTTTGGGACCTTTAAACTATGGAATAGGGCATCACCTGCAGAACAGGTCTTTCTGCTATAACACACGTTTCGTTAACACAAATTCACTACAACACGATTGATGAAATGAGGGCATTGTTTCTTTTAATGTGTGTATTCATTATAATACAATTCTAGCTCCATTAGTTTAAATGGTGCTGCTATTATGTGATTTTCTTATAACACTGGATTGCATGAGAATGGGCCTACCATGTTAAGGCAGAAACGACTGTATAACACGGTATAGTTGCTGACTGCTGATCCGCTGACCTGCTTCAGAGGCTCAGCCAATAGAAATCCTATAAAAAGGGGAAATCTGTCTAATCTGGGTAAGAAATAAGGATGCTGACCAGGAATTGGATGCTGACCCAGAATGGCAGATTCAGGTCAAATGTATTGCAACCATGCCCTTGCAAAGAGCATGTTTTCCTGCAATAAAGGCAGGGTTACTTGAAATCACCTTCATTCCCTACAAAAGTTTCTTGGATACAATAGATAATCCTTGTTAGAAACCATGTAAACTAGTCATATTTCATGCAATATTTAATAGGTATTTCTTTGCTAAACTCTTTGGATTCTCTTGCACAATTAAGAAAAACATCAGATTATCTTATAGCAATTACACAATTTTTCACCATATTATTTCCAAAACATCCACACAATTTTTAGAAAGATAGTACATTTTTACTAAATCATCTTATTTCATCCTGTCAACTGTTGCTCTTTAAATGCTCACATTGCTGGATGAGTATATTTTAAATTTTGTTTGCATTCGCTGTCCTACAACTTAACGAATTCAACCAAAAAATAATTGCTATTTGGGTAACCAAAGTACACAAACGAAATGGCTTATATTCAAAAAGTATTCTGTTTTTGGCAAGGCTATGAAATGCAAAAATTAATTTGTACTATCTTGTTAATCTAAGTGTAACAAAATCTTTTGGAGAAGGGTAAAAGGGAAATGCCTTATACTGCAGTACTTTTCATCTTTCTGTTGCCTCCTATCAAAATACATAAAATTTTACTCCAGTTTATTTTCCCAGAAAAAAAACTTGCATTTGTATAGCATCTCTTATTCACAAAAGTAGAACATATGGAAGTTAATATGCACAAAGCAGTGTCTCACAAACAACAACAACAAACAAACTGAGTAGTTATTCAGTATTAAATTGCTCATGATGGGGGGGGGGAGATAAATATTGACTAATAAACCTGGAGAACTTTCTTGCCCACGATTGAGATGTGCCAGGAGTGCTTGATTTCTGCCTCAGAGGACAGTTGGGCCTGTTATGTCAAATGACTTAAAGCAACACCTTTGCCATTGCAGCACTTTCCCAATACTGTCCTAAAATGTCTACCTATGTTTTGTACACAAATGTCTGGAGAGAGACTTGAACTGGCATTCTGACTTAGAGGCAAAGTTCTACCACAGAGACCAAGTGATTCGATTGCTAATTGGCAAAAGTTTTATGGAAAACAGCAGCTAAGCGCCAACAGTTCTTTGTGTTTCCAAATGACTCAACGGAGACATAAAGCAGATTACCATAACTCTTTCATCTTCTACAAATGCACTGACCCGAATTTTGATTAAACGCCTTGAAACATGAACAACATTGAACATGGAATAGTTCTAAAATGAATAAACTACTGCTAAAAAAACTTTGGTTTTGTGAAACACAAGTTTTTACATAGAGTTTTATCATTTTAACAGAAAATTGTTCTCATTTTGATCTTAAATAAACTTAGAGTGCAACTGTGCATTATCTACCAAGTTAGTGCTATTCCTGAAACAGTAGTTTTCTCTTACAGCATAGATTTTTTATTATATACAAAAATCACTTTACTATGTATTTCCAAAATCATACAAGAGAAAAGTTCCATTAATGATTTGATTATCAGTTTCATTAAGTAACGTTTTTCTTCTGAGCTCCTCCTACAGAGACTTCTCTCCAGATCTTCCCACGATCATGTTCTCACAGAAATGTTCTCTGGTGTGCTGTGCGCAGTGTCACACAACAATTATGTACCCTAATTTTCTCTAAGTGTGTCATAAAGTTAAATTTGTACAACATGATTACTGCTGTAAAAATACTTATAAAAATATTTAGCCAAACTAAATTTTTATTCAAAATAAAGCAAATCTTAAACATGAAAATGTGCTGTGGAGGTCAAGGACATTCAGTCTCAGATCTTTGGGTGACTGTCCTCCACAGGAGACTTCGGGATACACAACAACCCACAGTGGCTGAGCGGAAGCTGGTAGCCAAGCTCAGTAACTGCAAGGATGGCCTCAAATGGGATCTTGGGTTCATGTCATACTACAGGTGACCCCACCACACCACAACACACACACTCTCATATATGCATGCACGCACACACCCACTCTGTCCACCTCTCCCCCATATACTCTCTCATTCGCACACACACACACATACACAAACATATATATACACATAAGTCTATGGGATGAATTTGTATTTGCAAATTTGTATTTGCAGATACATTCTATTTGGTTCAAAAAGCACACAATCTGGAGGCAGTCAGTTCATGTGATAATTTATAAATTCTTGCTTTGGAAATAGATCCAATCTGACCCGAGGACCCAATAGATCCAATCTAACCTCACACCTTTAATGCATTGTCTGAGCTGAGATGTCACCTTTTTTTAAATATACTGATAACACCTTAAGTTATCTCGGGACAGTGACTTGAAAGAACTCTGGGATTTACATATTCATGAATCGAAACCTGCATCCCCATTCTAAGTGATTAAAGACTGAACATCAGTCTAGTTTGTTCAATGTATCACATCAGTTGTATAACACTGTGATCTTTTGCTATAAATTCTGTGTCCTATGATCCTGCCCCACTAGCTACCTGACGAAGGGACAGTGCTCCAAAAGCTTGTACTTTCAAACAAACCTGTTGGACTATAAACTGGTGTTGTGTGGCTTTTAACTGTGAAAATATGCATAATAAATGGCATGGAAATTTCAATTACTTGACAATTTTTGCAGCAAGTCAGTACTATTTCAACTAACTTTCATGTAGATGAAATGCTAATGTCCGCACTCACCTGTAGCCATGCAATGTCACCAGCAGGCACCACTCCCATTGGTATCATCCTCTGGTTGGTGGCAAATATGCCACCTGCTGGTCAAGGACCTCTTTCATGGGCAGGCCCAGTGATGGAATTTAATGGAAGTTGGAACTGCTAAACTCACTGCAAATGTCCTACCTCACAAATGCATAATTTGAGGAAGACAACTTGAATAATGCACCATGCAACTTCCAAGAAAATAATAACCAACAGATGAGTTAACTGAAACATTGGACATTAGGGCCAGACCATTCAGGTGAGATGTTAGGAAGCATTTCTATACATAAAAGGATGGTAGGATGTATGGAAATCTCCAAATATCCAGTAAATGTTGGATCTGTTGTTAATTTTAAATCTTAAAGATAGATAAACTTTTTGAAGCAAAGGGATATGGTCAAAAGGCAGGTATATGGAGTTCGGCCTCATATCAGCCATGATCTCACTAAATAGCAGAGAGGGGACAGAATGGCCTACTCCTGTTCCTATGGGATTCCTGTGTGATATTACAATGACAAGAACGTTCAAGAATTCTTTTCAAGTGAAAATAAACTCTGGGCATTCAATTTAAGTTTTTAACAACATTTAGTAGGATTTAGTTTAGATTTGCAGAAGCCTCTGTATATGAGACAATCAAATCTTAAGCTTCTGAAGATCAGATGGTCACTGACTTCGAAGTCGAGATCTTAACTGGACAATGCAAGTCTCAGTCACTGGTCAGGGACCGGGGAAGAAACCCTTGTCAATGTGGCCCACAGGAATCAGAACCACCTTCGGGCCTTTGCTGTGACTGTGATCCCAGGCAGCCATTCAGTGGCAAGCTGCCCATGAGAGTTGTGGCTGATGGCTAAACTCAACCCTTCTAAATTGGAAGAGGACCCAGGACAGTGGCTACTAACCATGTAATGCCGATTCCTATTGCAAGTAGCAAGGTGCCTATACCTGGGGAGATTGTTGGCACTATCCACGGGTTTTGCTAGATGGCCTTCTCGATATCTCTGGGTAATCCCGGAGCCATTTAATTGTAGTGGGCTGAGGAATAATGAGTGATAATAGGCTCTCTCATGAGCCTAATTAATCCCAGTGCTACTGGTTAGCAATCCCACATCAGTCTCTGGAAATTTTATCACTGTTAGGAAACTGGTCGGGCTCCTCCCACAATCACCCAGGCCCAGTAGGCATGGTTCTTACAGTGACAAGCTTTATAAAATTCCAGCCCATAACGTCGTAAATTTACATCCATTTTATGCACAAAGGTTGACTTACTTCGTTAGATAGAAGAGGAGTCCCAAATGGACAAAAGGTTCAAGTTTGCAAGTCGATTGTAGTAATTCACAAAGAATATTAATAGCTACTATGAAGAATTCCATACGGAAGATCTTTCAACCTTGCTTTCTGGAAGAGCAAAATCCCTGACAGCGGGTAGACTGGAATAAATATTAGGCTGCATAAAAAGTGAATGCAAGTGGGGAATATGCTGACTGTTTTTGATAAAACACCTGAGGATTTAGTTTTCAAATCTTATTAAGTTGCCACTTGTGAATTTTTGGCATGGATCACCTAACTTGGAGAATCCCACTGAATATGTTGTTGAGGGGTGTTTCTGTGCATCTTCGAGCTGTTCCACATGAAAATTATGGAGGAAGGGGATGAGAACTAGATCCTTCACTGTTGACTAAGCCGCAGCTTTCCAGGCCAATACACCATAGGCAGGATACACTGGATTCACAAATCCATCACAACACTTCCATAGAATTCCACAAATCAAGAGGAACCTAAGCCAGGCAGATTTTGTGGATTGTTTCCTATGCAACCACTTGAGGATACTCTGTATTAATGACTTCAGTAACCTTTAGGGTCTTCGAATCGCACCAATAACATCAGTTTTGAAGAAAAACTAGTAAATTCTTTAAAGTATGAAACATTTGGTACTTACCTTAGACCCACTTTTCCCTGAAGAAAAATTCTGCACTAAAACATGCCTCGAATGCTTAAAGGAAACGAAACACAACTGTAGCTCTGTTATGAAGAGACCAATTGTAGAAGCAAATCACGTGATCTTACAGTTCCTCTGAACTATTCTAAACTCCTCAGGGTAGAACCGCATATTATACTTGATTCCAGCCAACTGCCTTGACTTGAAAACTTATTTATTTATTGCCGAACAGTCTTTGCACAATAATCTAAAAGCGGTTCACAAAAATAGAAATGCATTTGTGCCAAAAAAAAAGTATTAATTGTTTGGTGTACATTCATGTTTAAATTTAGATTATTTGACACAGTAATGAAAAAATTCCAGTGCAATAAAATTGAACTTAGTGAATTCTTATGGACATTTAGCATATTTTCTAAAAAGCACGCTTCTCCAACAGAAACAACTTACCCACAATCTTGAAGCCAAATTTCAATCTTCTTATTTGATATGCCATTTTCTGTCAAGATATATCAGATCAGTATTAGCAATAAATTATCACTCTTAAGTTAATTAACTAAGCATTAGCCACAACGAAGATGGTTACAAATATAAATCACTGTACAAGTCAAAACCAGGCTAAAAATCTAAAAGATCTTGAACAGATCTGTAATGACTTTGTACTCACAAGTAACTAAAAATCTGCTGTTTCTAAAGTACACTGAATACTCAAAATCCCAGCAAATATGAGGGGCATTAAAGTAATGGTTGTATCTGGCTCCATCTGATCTGATGGTGCCACACATTCATGGGTGCAGAACTTAGTAGTCGAGCATTATAACCCAACGGAGACAAATGTGTCATCTCTAGCTTATAATAATTTTTGTAATTATGCTTAACAATCAATGAATGTAGCTTGTAGTACTGTTACCATGCAGTAAACTTATCTTGTACCCCTTCTCATTCAGATTCAATCGTGTTTAATTCCGTTCTAAATGGAATAGTCCCATGTGCTTAGCATAGAAAAGGAGGATTTGTCTCTTCAGAGACTGTTTAACCTGATTATAGTTTTGTTTACAACAGGCGAAAGGAGGATTAGTGTATTTGGTTCCCAACCATAAGCTGCTGGTGGTTGATACTACAAATGGTGATCATGGTGACCAATGACAAGATCATGGCTTATATAGCTCAAAGCAACAACAGTGAAAATTTACATCCATTCAACCAAGCAGGAAACATACTTGGAAGAGAGTGATCTTGCTACATTAAGCACATTACTGCTTTATAAATACTCAAGAGTTAGTCGGCAACAGCAACAAATTCTCTCACAGAGAAGCAGGACAGAAGTGGTACTCCAGAAGAAAACCTCCACATCAGAGCTGGTAGGAGGTGAAGCAAACAGTGTAGAGTAGGAAGAGGATAGAAACTAGTCACACTGGGAAGTGATGGAGTCCTTACAGTACAAGGAACTGCAGAACCAAACCAGAACTTCATGATCAAAAGTTTCAAACCCCTGTGGGCAAGTCGGAAAAAATTTAAAATAATGACACAGAGATCTGAC
The DNA here is from genome assembly GCF_037043375.1 of Chiloscyllium plagiosum. Taxonomy (NCBI): domain Eukaryota; kingdom Metazoa; phylum Chordata; class Chondrichthyes; order Orectolobiformes; family Hemiscylliidae; genus Chiloscyllium; species Chiloscyllium plagiosum. The sequence goes on from NW_028270145.1 coordinate 45,470,227, forward strand.
TGAGAGGACAGAAAGGTAAAAAAAAAACACTTGCCCTTAAAAACTAGTAATGATCCCACATTGAGCTGCAATTGTTTCTGTAAAAGCAGAATTCTTAGTCTCCTCAAAGGACATACAACAAGATGAAAGTGATTAAGCTATTTCAGCTGCTTCTGAAAGTTTTGTTCAAAATTAATGCAAAGTCATGTTCTGAATGAGTCACACAGCTAAACTAATCTGCCTTAAAAAAAACATTTATTTACTTAATGTATTTACTTACCTTTAGCAAACTCATTTGATTGTGAGATACTTGATTTATGGTGTTATAAACAAACTTGTGCAAAAGCACTTTCAGAATTTGGAGTTTCTTGCCCCTTAAGTTTCACAACTTTCAACATGGATAACAGATACTTACACAAAAGAAGAGATTTCAAAATGTTAGAAGATCTAAAAGGTATAATGCCACTAGAGTGAAGTGACTAATGCATTAAACAGAGAAGTCATAGAGCCAGAGCATTATGTTATTTCTCCATTTTCTGTTTTTGTGATCTGCCATCATTGAAAGCACCTTAATTTTGCTGTCTTCTCCAAATAGGGGAGACAGAAATGGTTGGACAAATTAAACTATGCTAATAAGACAGCAACAATTATTTTTGACACTGGAGATGCACCAAATTAAAAATTTGCAAATTAAGAAAAATTAGTTATTTGTGATAACAGCACTATGCATTGTTACAGTTACTTTACCACAATAAATGTCTCAAAGTATTAGATAGGAGCATTACAAAGCAAAATGTAGACATCAGTTTATATCAGCAGTAATTTGGTAAATGACGAACAGCTTTGTCAAAATGGAACACTTCAGAAAACACCTCAAAAGGAGGAAAGTTGGGAGGTGAGCTTGCAGCATGGAGAGGTACCTCTAAAATGTTGTGGCTATTTCAGAGACATGGATAGAGCAGGGACAGGAATGCATGTTGCAGGTTCCAGGGTTTAGATCTTTCATTAAGAACAGGGAAGACGGTAAAAGAGGGGGAGGTGTGGCCTTGTTAGTCAAGGATAGAATAACGGTGACTGAAAGAACTTTTGATGGGGACACGTCTACTGAGGTGGTATAGGCTGAGGTTAGAAACAGGAGAGGTCTCACTGCTGGGAGTTTTTTTTATAGGCTTCCACAGAGTTCCAGGGCTATGGAGGAGAGGATCGGCAAAACAATTCTGGATAGGAGCGAAAGGAACAGGGTGGTCATTGTAAGGGGCTTTAACTTCCCCAACATTGATTGGAAATGCTATAACTCTATTAGGTCAGTTGGATCAGTTTTGTCCAACGTGTGCAGGAGGGTTTCCTGTCACAGTATGTCAAAGGGCCAACAAGAGGGGAAGCCACACTGGATCTAGTGCTTGGTAATGAACCAGGCCAAGTATTTGAATTAATGGTAGGTGAGCACTTTGGAGAGAGTGACCATAATTCAATTACATTTAATTTAGCGAAGGAAAGGGATAGATACATGCCACAGGGCAAGAATTATCAATGGGGCAAGGGTAATTATGTGATTAGACAAGATGTAGGACGCATAGATAAAATCATGAAGGGTATAGACAGGGTGGATTGAGACAAGCTTTTTACCAGGGTGAAGGATTCAATAATGAGAGGTCACACTTTCAAGGTGAGAGGTGGAAAGTTTAAGGAGGATACACACGACAAGTACTTCACACAGAGGGTGGTGGGCATTTGGAACATGTTGCCAGCAGAGGTGGTCGAGGCAGGCACGGTAGATTCATTTAAGATGCATCTGGATAAATGTATGAGTAGGTGGTGAGCAGAGGGATACAGATGCTTAGGAATTGACCCACAGGTTTAGACAGTACATTTGGATTGGCTCAGGCTTGGAGGGCCAAAGGGCCTGTTCCTGGGCTGTAAATTTTCTTTGTTCTTTGTTCATAAAATGGGGTAGGAAGATGCAGGGGATAGGGACAATCAAAATGTGGAGCTGATTTAAGGAAGAGATAGTGTGTGTCCTTGATAGGTAAGTCCCTGTCAGGCAGGGAGGAAGTGATAAGGTAAGGGAACCGTGGTTTACTACAGAAATTGCACCTCTTGTTAAGCGGAAGAATGAGGCTTATGTGACGATGAGACAAGATGATTCAGATGAGACATTGGAGATTTAAATCCTTGCTAGCTAGTCTGTAAAGAGAGAGTCAAGAAGAGCAAAGAGTGGACATGAGCAGTCTTTAGCAGGTAAAATAAAGGAGAACCCTAAATGTTTTCTATAGGTATGTAAGGAATAAAAAGCTGACTAGGGTAGGAATAGGGCCAGTCAAAGACAAAAGTGGGAAATAGTGTGTGGATCCTTTGAAGATATGGAGAGGTGCTAAATGAATATTTCTGATCGGTTTTCACTCAGGAAAAGGAGAATATTGTAGAGGAGAAGAATGAGATACGAGACATTAGACTAGAAAGGATTGAGATTGGTAAGGAAGAGGTGTTGAAAATGTGTTGCTGGAAAAGCGCAGCAGGTCAGGCAGCATCCAAGGAACAGGAGAATCGACGTTTCGGGCATAAGCCCTTCTTCAGGAATAAGCCCTCTCATTCCTGAAGAAGGGCTTATGCCCGAAACGTCGATTCTCCTGTTCTTTGGATGCTGCCTGACCTGCTGCACTTTTCGAGCAACACAGTTTCAGCTCTGATCTCCAGCATCTGCAGTCCTCATTTTCTCAAGGAAGAGGTGTTATCAATTCTAGAAGGAATGAAAGTAGACAAGTTCCCTGGGCTGGATGGGATTTATCTGAGGATTCTCTGGGAAGCTAGGGAGGTGGTGTTGGAGCGTTGGGCTTTGATCTTTTGTGTCGTCATTGTCTACAGGTTTAGTACCACAGGACTGGAGGATTGCAAATGTTGTGCAATCTCTACCTGCACTAGAGATGATGCAGGTAGTGAGCCACTATGTCTGTTGTAGGAAATGTTTTGGAAAGGATTATAAGACATAGAAATTATAATCTTAGCAAGCAACAATTCAATTGCAGATAGTCAACATGTTTTCGTCAAGGGCAGGTCATTTCTCACAAATGTCACTGAGTTTTTTGAGAAGGTGTCCAAGCATGTGGATGAGGGTAGGGCAGTTGAAGTGGTGTACATGGACTTCAGTAAAGCGTGTGATAACATTACACATGGTAGGAGAAAGTGGGATTGAGGGTGATTTAGCAGTTTGGATTAGAAACTGGCTTTCTGTAAGAAGGCAGCGAGTGTGGTCGATGAAAAATATTCAGGCTGGAGTCTGGTTACTAGTGGTGTGGAACAAGAATCTGTTTAGGACCACTGCTGTTTGTCAATTTTACAAGTGACTTAGACGCAAGCATAGGTGGATTGGTTAGTAAATTTGCAGATGACACTAAAGTCAGTGGAGTAGTGACAGTGTGGAAGAACGTTGCAGGTTGCAGGGGGACTGGGATAAACTGCAGAATTGGGCGGTGAGGTGGCAAATGGAGTTCAGTGCAGCTAAATGTGAGGTTTAGATTAGATTAGATTAGATTACTTACAGTGTGGAAACAGGCCTTTCGGCCCAACAAGTCCACACCGACCCGCCGAAGCGCAACCCACCCATACCCCTACTTTTTGCCCCTTTTAACCCAACTCTATGGGCAATTTAGCATGGCCAATTCACCTGACCCGCACATCTTTGGACTGTGGGAGGAAACCGGAGCACCCGGAGGAAACCCACGCAGACACGGGGAAAATGTGCAAACTCCACACAGTCAGTCGCCTGAGTCGGGAATTGAACCCGGGTCTCTGGCGCTGTGAGGCAGCAGTACTAACCACTGTGCCACCGGTGATTCACTTTGGGAAGAATAACTAGAAGGCAGAGTACTGAGTCAATGGAAAGATTCTTAGTAGTGTGGATGTACAGAGGGGTCTTGGAGTCCATGTACAGAGATCCCTGAAAGTTGCCACCCAGGTTGATAGTGCTGTTAAGAAGGCATACGTTGCGTTAGGTTTTATTGGTAGAGGGATCGAGTTCCAGAGCCGTAATGTCATGGTGCAACCATACAAAACACTAGTGCAGTCGCATTTGGAATATTGTGTACAGTTTTGGTCACCCCCATTACAAGAAGGATGTGGAAACACTGAAAAGATGCAGAGGAGATTTACCAGGATTTTGCCTGGTCTGGAGGGAAGGTCTTATGAGGAAAGGCAGAGAAACTTAGGTCTGTTCGCATTAGAAAGAAGAATGCTAAGAGGGGATTTGATAGAGACATAGAAGATGATCAGAGGATTACACAGGGTAGACAGTGAAAGTCTTTTTCCTAGGATGATGACGTCAGCTTGTACGAGGGGGAAATAGCTACAAATTGAGGGCTGATAAATTTTAAGACAGATGTCAGAGGCAGGTTCTTTACTGAGAGAGTAATATGGGCATGGAATGCCCTGCCTACCAAAGTAGTTAACTCTGCCACATTAGGAATATTTGAACAATCCTTGGATGAGCATATGGATGACAATGGGATAATGTAGGGCGATGGGCTTAGATTAGTTCACAGGTCAGCGCAACATAGAGGGCCAAAGGGCCTGTTCTGCGCTGTATTGTTCTGTGTACTATGAAATCTTCGAGGAGAAAGTGAGGTCTGCAGATGCTGGAGATCAAAGTTGAAACTTTATTGCTGGAACAGCACAGCAGGTCAGGCAGCATCCAGGGAACAGGAGATTCGACGTTTCGGGCACAGGCCCTTCTTCAGGAATGAGCAGAGAGTGTTCAGCAGGAGAAGATAAAAGGTAGGGAGGAGGGACTTGGAGGAGGGGCGTTGGAAATGTGATAGGTGGAAAGAGGTCAAGGTGAGGGTGATAGGTCGGAGTAGGATGGAGGCGGAGAGGTCAAGAAGAAGACTGCAGGTCAGGAAGGCGGTGCCGGGCTGGAGGGATCCGGCTGAGACAAGGTGGGGGGAGGGGGGATGAAGAAACTGGTGAAGTCCAAGTTCATCCCCTGCGGTTGGAGGGTTCCCAGTCGGAAGATAAGACGCTCCTCCTCCGACCGTCGGGTTGTTGTGGTTTGGCAGTGGATGAGTCCAATGACCTGCATATCCTCGGTGGAGTGGGAGGGGGAGTTGAAATGCTGTGCTACAGGTTGGTTGGGTTGGTTCGTCCGGGTGGCCCAGAGGTGCTCTCTGAATCGCTCCGCAAGTAGGCGGCCTGTCTCCCCAATATAGAGGAGGCCACTATGAAAGACAGGGAGAGGGAGAGAGGCAGAGAGATTGCAAAAGGGAATTCCAAAGCTCAGAGCCAAGGTAGCTAAGGGCAAAGCCAAAATCAGAGGCATTCCACAAGCCATTTTGAGAGACGCACAGAGCTGAAGGAATGGTGGAGATTCTAGAAGCTAAGAGAGGACCATCTATTGGTTGTTATCTTCCCACTCTAAGTAAATGTAGGCAACCATTTGAATTGTAATGTTTTTCAGGAAGACATTTGGTTTCTGAAATCCTATTTTGCCCCGTTCCACACCCCTGCCCCACCAATCATCTTCAATTTAAAATTCCAATTCCCAGGAAAAAATATATTCCTAGAATATATAAATCATAACATTACATTCATAACATTACTGTTCAAAAGATTTTGATTGTCTCAAAGCATTTTACAGCCATTGTAAAATTATAAGATATAGTAAGAGAGAATTAATTAGTGCCTTTCATGACCATCTGATATCTCAAAGTGCTTTACAGCCAACCAAGTTCCTTTGAAGGTTTAAATCAAAAAATGTGGTGCTGGAAAAGCACAGTGCATCAGGCAGCATCCAAGGAACAGAAGAGTCAATGTTTCGGGCATAAGCCCTTCATCATTCCTGATGGCTAACCTGCTGTGTTTTTCCAGCGCCACACGTTTTGACGCTGATTCTCCAGCATCTGCAGTCCTACTTTCTCCTAGCTTTGAAGGTTTAGAGGGGTAGTTTTAAGGTGAGAGGAGAAAGATTTAAAAGAGACCTAATGGGGCAACTTTAGCACACGAAGGGTGGTGCATGTATGGAATGAGCTGCCAGATGAAGTGGTGGAGGCTACTACAATTACATTTGAAAGGCATCTGGATGGACATATGAACATGAAGGATTGAGAAGAATATGGGCCAAATGCTGGCAAATAGAGCTAAATTAGTTTAGGATATCTGGTCAACTTGGACAAGTTGGACCAAAGGGTCGGTTTCTCTGCTGTAAATCTCTATGACTCTATAAGTTTGGTCAGTTTTTAAATGTGGGAACTGCATCAGCTGAATTTTAAAAAGGTAAGTATTCTCTTTTTCCTTTCTATCCTCCCAGTGTGAACAATGACCCTTGATCACCACCCTCTGTCTCCTATCGTCAAGCCAACTTTGTATCCAATTGGCTAGTTCGCCCTGGATCCCATGCGATCTCACCTTACTAACAAGTCTATCATGCAGAACTTTGTCAAAGGCCTTACTACAGTCCATATAGACAATGTCTAGTTGTGACCGCTCTCTCCAGGTGGAAATACTTTTCCATTTCCTTCATCAAATACTGTATTTCATTAGGTCACTCATCATTTTTGAGAGAGAGAAAAGCCTGAGTAAATACTTTTTATACCTTCTCCATTGTCTTTTTTTATATAGCATTTAACATAACACTTTTGCTTTTTGACTTTAATGTTAAGAATCCCAATAACTTTATTTAATTACACAAGTTGCTACATTTCATGATTTTTTTTTGCAGTTGTATTCTTTTTTCTCAGACCCCCATTTTGTTAGTTCCTCCCCAAGTCTTCTTTTTGTGATAAGTGAAATATATCCTCTCATTCCCAAAGTTTATTTTCTTATATTTTATCTCATCATCTTTGGTATGAATGACATTCCACCTAATTTGGTGTCTTTCACAAATTTTGAAACTGTATTTCTGATTCCAGAGTTTATTATCACTATTAGACTTCATAAGGTGAGAGTGTTTTAAACTTCAATTTACATTAAGCAAAATGCCTTGGAACGGGGATTAGATTAGATTACATTACATTACAGTGTGGAAACAGGCCCTTCAGCCCAACAAGTCCACACCGACCCGCCAAAGCGTAACCCACCCATAATGACGCGAGTGATGTGATATACGAATTCTACCAGTAATAGACCCATTCAATTCAATTGACAAGGGGACAGGAGACCATGGTCAACTGGAGCGATAGCAGATATGAGCTTTAGCACTTTCAAAGGAAGCAGATCTTATCTGATTCAGACTCCCAGAGCCAGTGAGACCAACAGACTTAGGGGAAATAGACCACTATAGATACTGCAATGCCAGTCCAAATAAATGGCTGTTTTTTTTGCGATAACCACCAATTAAATGCTGGTAAGGATGAAATCCATGTTCAAGGAAATCAGTGTTGTGCATTTTACAAGCCTACTTAATTATGTTTAAAGAGTTGAGTGAAAAGGGTGGTTATTTTAAAAGAATACTGGAATATACACCTTGGCAAAGCAGGGAGAAGGATCCTATTAATATTGGGAAGAATTGGACTTTACGTTAAAGCTGCACATATACAAAGAGTGAGTCGAACATACCAATACTACATACCAATAAAATGGGCAGGGATGGGGGGGGGGGGGTGAACAGATTTTTTGTAGTTTAGTGTATTATTTTCCTATTAAGTAACATATAGTTAACATGGATCGTGGCATGCTTATTTTGATAATATTCTTTTTGTGTAGGTCACTTGGATATATGTAACTGTTTTAAAAGTTATTGGTCTCTAAGGAGATTCTAATTGTAAATTGTGTATGTAAATTGTTACCAACAGCCCTAGTACCAATCCTAGTGGATCCTCTCTTCCATCCTGCTACCAATTTGAGGAGCCATCCACAATCCATACTCGATGTCATCTGCTACTTATCCCCTGACTTCACATGCCCCGATCTTAGTTGCGCATCTTCCATCAGCACCTTATCAAAGGCCTTTTGGAAATCCAGACTTACAATGTGTGCCACATCACTCTTATGAATCCTTTCTGTTACTTCTTTTTAAAAGGAAAATCTAAAATATTGATTATTCCTTTTAGAATCAATGATGACCATTAGTCGTGTTTCCTGTTTCTTGATCGTGTTCTACTGCATATTTGATTAAGATATCATTTCTTTCCTACCACTGACACTGAATTATTTGGTCTCCAAATTGCTCAATTTGTTCCATGTGCTTTTTAAACACAGGAGCCACATAAGCAGTCTGCCACTTCTTGAGCACTATTCCCTTCCTGCTGGTAATATGAGTGATTCCAATTGTTGAACGTTTGCAGAAACTCCTATCCACAGTATACCCACAGTGTTTATTCCTCATCTGGCAGACCAAACACTATATTATATTCGGACAGTCATGATTGACTTAGCTGGTCACGTAACCAGAATGCCTCTGTGAATTTTGTATGGAGGACTTGACTCTCCAATACACTACTATGGCAGATATATAAAGCAATACGAGGATATTATGACGGTTTCACTTAGGTGTTTTGGTATTGACCTTGTGGTCCACTATAAGCTCATGAATAATCTGCATTTGGTGCAATCAAGTAAAAACAGCATCTCAGAGCCATACTACATGGAAACAGACCCTTTGATCCAACTCATCCATGCCAACCAAGTTTCCCAAACTAAATTTGTGACAAAGCAAACATCAGAGACAGAAAAAAAAAACACAAGGAGAGGAAATTCTCAGCCAGTGTCCAGATATCAGTCTCCAAAGTGTCCTGTCCAGCATACAGTAGAACATTCCAAAGCCCATTGGCCTTCACAGTCACTGGTGCACCCATTGGTATACCAGCAGACACTGCAAATGAAGAAGATGGTCATCCTCACCCTGAAAGATGAACTAGATCAAACAGTAAGCAGCTGTTTTATCACAACCAGGGACAAGGGTCTAACTCGCATTGAATTGTATCAAAGAAACTGTACCTAGATGACTAGCTAATCAAAAAGCTAATTATGGAATATTTCTAATAATCTATTCTAAGAATATATGCATAATCCCTAGTTGCCCCAAGTTGGTAGAATTTGATGGTTTTCTGGGCTATTTCAAAGGGAGGTTAAAGATGCTCCATGTTGGAATGGGACTAAATACCTTTGTCAAAGAGATCTGTGCACACATACAACAAATGCAGGTAATTCCAGATAAATAGTTGTAGGATTTTTAAAAAAGTTTATGCTCAGTCTACATAAAAAAACAACCTGTTTAATCATGAACCATTATTCGTTCATGACCGACTACATAAATCTTATGTACCCTTTGGAACAGAAATTCTTACCTTCAGTTGATGGCCCAGACAGTGCTAGATTTGCGGATCTGTTTTCTTCTGATAGCACAGTAGACTCTGCAACACACCCATTTTCTGTTTCAGAGACTTGCCAAGAGTCTCTGCTTCTTGCCCAAGCTTTCCTTTTATCCTTTGCATTTCTCCAGCTATGTGCACGGCCAGATAAAACTGCCTCATCCATAGTTACAATTACACTTTTAATTCAATGAAGAAGTCAACCTGCAAGTCCAGGACAAAGGATAACAATTAATATGCCAGATCATCAGAAAAACAGAGTTTCAACCTTTCCAGTTATCTAAGCTAAGTGATAAGTGAAGGCTTGCCAGTAGCACAAATGTCCCACTGCTGCGATTCCATATAACATGCCAACTCACCAGCTTACGGACAAATAGTTGTTTTTTGTTACAAAACTCGTACTATTGCCAAAAAGAAATACATTTTCTGAAAGCTTTTCACATCATAACATGAAGTTGCCGGTGTTAGACTTGGTGGACAAAGTTAAAAATCACACAACACCAGGTTATCATCCAACAGGTTTATTTGGGTTTACAAGATTTCGGAGTGCTGTTGTCAAGTAATCAATGGGGTAGGATCATAGGACACAAAATTTAAAGTAAAACACCAAAACGTCATACAAATGATGCAATGTATTGAATAAACCTAGATTGCTGTTAAGTCTTTAATCATTTAGAATGAGTTGTAGGTTTCAACTCATTAATATGTAAATCGCATAACTTATTTCAAGGCACATTCGAGATAACTTAATGTTTCATAAAAACAAAGGTGACATCTCAGCTCAGACAATGCATTAAAAGTGTGAGGTCAGAGTCTGTCTGTATCCCAACCTTGGGTCAGATTGGTTCTATTTCCAAAGTAGGAATTTATAAAATGTCACATGCACTGACTGCCTATAGATTGTGCACTTTTTGAACAAAATAGAATGCATCTGCAAATGCAAATTCACCCCATAAACTTATGTGTGTATGTCGGGGGGTGGGAGAGGGGAAGAAGAGACACAGAGAGAGAGACAGACAGAGACAGAGAGAAAGAGAGAGATGTGGGGGGAGGGGGGGGGGGGGGGGGGGAGAGATGGTTTGCTTGACAGAGTGTATACGCAAGTGTGACAGAGTCTTTGTAAGTGTGTGTGTGTATGTGTGAGTGTGTGTGAGTGTGTGTGAGTGTGTGTGAGTGTGTGTGAGTGTGTGTGAGTGTATGTGAGTGTATGTGAGTGTGTGGGTGTGTGGGTGTGTGGGTGTGTGGGTGTGTGGGTGTGTGGGTGTGTGGGTGTGTGGGTGTGTGAGTGTGTGTGTGTGTGTGAGTGTGTGTGTGAGTGTGTGAGAGAGTGTGAGAGAGTGTGAGAGTGAGAGAGTCAGTCTGGGGGGACGGAACACTTCAGCGGTCAAGGACATTCGGCCTCGGATCTTCAGGTGACCATTTTCCAAGGTGGACTTCAGGATATGCAACAATGCAGAGTGGCTGAGCAGAGGCTGATAGCCAAATTCAGTACTTAGATTACTTACAGTGTGGAAACAGGCCCTTCGGCCCAACAAGTCCACAACGACCCGCCGAAGCGCAACCTACCCAGACTCATTCCCCTACATTTACCCCTGCTCATAACATTATGGGCAATTTAGCATGGCCAATTCACCTAACCTGCACATTTTTGGACTGTGAGAGGAAACCCACACAGACACGGGGAGAATGTGCAAACTCCACACAGTCAGTCGCCTGAGGATGGCCTTAACCGGGACTTTGGGTTCACGTCACACTACAGATGATCCCACCACACATTACTCTCGCTCACACACACACAGCACATATGATCACATTCACACAGACCCTCTCTCATTCACATACACACCTTCTCAAAGGCATATACTCTGTCACACTCGCGCACACACTATCAAGCATACACACACTCTCACTCTCCCTCTCTCTCACACACACTCACCCCATAGACGTAAATGTAAATGTGCCTTTTCAGATTTGGACTTGTAGGTACATTCTATTAGTTCACAATCTCGAGGTAGTCAGTCCATGAGACATTTTATCAATCCCACTTAGAAAACAGAATAAAATCTGACGTAATGTTGCAATACAGACAGATTCTAACCTCACATCATAACTCATCTCTAACCTAACCTCACAAATGAATTGTTGGAGCTGAGATGTCACCTTTATTTTTTAAATAAAACCTTAAGTTATCGTGGGAATATGACTTGAAAGTAGTTCTGGGATTTACATGTTAACAAGTCAAAACCTGTAGCCTCATTCTAAGTCACTAAAGACTTAACAGCAACCTAGGTTTATTCAATACATTGCATCAGTTATATGACGCTTTGATATCTTACTATAAAGTCTGCGTCTTCTGATCCTGCCCCACTAGTTACCTGAAGAAGGAGCAGTGCTCTGAAAGCTTGTACTTCCAAATAAACCTACTGAACTATAACCTGGTGTTGTGTGATTTTTAAACTTTCACGTCATAAGCATCATGACAATTCACAAGAATACCAATGTTTGGGAAAAACAACATTTATACCATAAAAGAGGAGAGTGATGATTTGTTGGCAAGTGGACTCTGATTGGTGGAGGTGCTGTCATGTGGAATGTATCAGTTATTGATGATTGAAAGTTATCGGTCAGGCTTTCTTTAAATTTTAATCATAGGCATGTTGACTCTGATTGGTCAAAGTTAAAAATCACACAACACCAGGTTATAGTCCAACAGGCTTAATTGGAAGCACTAGCTTTCAGAGTGGTGCTCCTTCAACAGAGGGTTGTGGAGTACACAATTATAAGACACAGAATTTAGAGCAAAAGCTGACAGTGTGATGTAACTGAAATTATACTTTGAAAAATACCTTGATTGTTTGCCAAGTCTCTCAACTGTTAGAATGGCCATGTTAGTTTCACTTCTTTCATATGTAAATCACAAAACTGTTTTAAACGTTACATTCTCAGGTTAACTTTAACAATTGGTGTCAGCCAGATAATATGTTGAAGGTGTTAGCCCCTTGTGTTTCCTGTCTGTGCCATAATGTTTAGACTGATTCTAATCTAAAAAGTGACTTTACAGAGTCTTACATGGATTCATGCAGTTTTTGAGCAAAGTACAATGTAACTCTGCAAGTACAAATTCACCCCACAAACATGTGTGTGCGCGTGTGTGTATCTGAATGGGGTGGGGTGTTGTGAGTGTCTGTGAGAGAGTGTATATGTGTGTGTGTGTGTGTGTTTGAGTGTAAAGGGGTCTAAGTCTGTGAGAGGATGCGAGTGTGAGTGTGTGCGTGGCTGTAGGAGTGTGAGAGTGTGTGTGCATGCCTGTATATGGGCGTGTCTGCGTGTATGTGTGTATAGGTGGTGTGTGTGGAGTATCTGTGTGTGTGTGTGTGTGTGTGTGTGTGTGTGTGTGTATGTGGGTGTAGTGCAATGCGGTCACCTGTAGTGTGACATAAACCCAAGGTCCCGGTTGAGGCCCTCCCTATGGGTACCAAACATAGCTATCAGCCTCTGCTCAGCCAGTTTTTGCTGCTGCCTGTCCTGAAGTCTGCCTTGGAGGATGGTCACATGTCAGAGTGTGGACATGGATACCACCATTACGTGTGGGAACACCTCCAACCATGTACGTGGCAGGTATTCATGCGACTCAGCCAACGTTTCTATCTCATACACTGCAGGCAAAGATGCCGAGACATGGTACATTGGTGAAACCGAATAGAAGTTACCGCAAATGAATGGGCACCGCACAACAATCAACAGGCAGGAGTGTTCCCTCACAGTTGGAGAGCACTTTAGCAGCCCAGGAATTCGACCTCGGACCTTCGGGTGACCATCCTCCAAGGCGGACTTCGGGATTGGCAGCAGCGAAAAGTGGCTGAGCAGAGGCTAATAGCTATGTTCTGTACCCATAGGAAGGATCGCAACCCAGACCTTGGGTTCATGTCACATTACAGGTGACCACCATTGCTCTATACACACACACACACACACACACCCTCTCACAGACTTACATCCCTTTAAACAGACACACACACACACACACACACACACACACACACACACACCCCCCCAGACACATGCACACACGCACGCATATATACGCATATACGTTTGTGGGGTGAATTTGTGCTTGCAGAGTTACATGGTACTTTGCTCAAAAACTGCATGAATCCATGTAAGACTCTGATTCTTAGATAAAAAATGAGTTAACAATCTAAACTTTATGGCATAGATAACAGCATACAGGGGGCTAACACCTTCAACACATTATCTGGGCTGACACCAATTGTTAAAGTTAACCTGAGAATGTAACTTTTAAAACAGTTTTGTGATTTACATATGAAAAAAGTGAAACTAACATGGTCATTCTAACAGATAAGAGACCTAACAATCAAGGTATTTTTCAAAGTATAATTTCAGTTACATCAAACTAAACTTTTGCTCTTAATTCTGTGTCTTACAATTGTGTACTCCACAACCACCTGGTGAAGGAACAGCGCTCTGAAAGCTAGTGCTTCCAATTAAACCTGTTGGACATAACTTGGTGTTGTGTGATTTTTAATTTTGTACACCCCAGTCCAACACCTCCAGATCCTGATTGGTCAAGGCAGTGTCCTGAGAAATGAACTAGAGAGTGGCTGCTACCTATTTTGGTAAGTTTGAATAACAATACTCAGCAGTAAACAAGTTTCAGGTTGGATAAATTTGACTGCAGATAAAGATCTCATATTCTGTTCTATTCCAGATCTTGAACAGATAATATAATTGCACAGGGGTCTAACAAGGTTAATAAATGATTGCATGCTGGAAGCGCCAATTACTGTGAGGGTGTCTTTGGACTGAGTCAGAGTAAAGAAGAAACCTGTAGGAGACAGACCTAGGGCTATGGTGGTCCTAACAAACTCCATAGTAATGTATGTCACGTTCGCGCAATCTGGAATTAACTGTAGTGAGGCAATAAACATCCAATTGTTTATTCAACCAGATACTTCCAGTTAAACCTGAAAAGTTGGATAGCCAGTCTAGGCCACATCAGCATTAAAGGAACCCATGTACAAAACATATGGTAAAATGATTGGCCCCTGCCACAACAAAGCTGTCGATCACTGCATACTCTTTCTGCCAACTAAGTGAAATTAGAATTTGCACTTTCTATAAAATCCCCAGACAGAAAAGAAAACATGTTTATGACTCAAAAGACAAAGTCAACAGATACTAATTGCTGATGACAGAGAATTGCACAACATTCAACACAGAAGAATGATTTAGGAGATGCCACGGAAAGCAGTTCAGACCAAAGAGAAGGCATACAGGAACAGAAAGAACTCTGCAGCAGGCGTACAGTCTACATCACGACACAATGCTCTGTGGAACAGTCCTGAGTCACAGCTGAGTCAATGAGGCAACCATACATGAAGAATTGTATGAGTCAAAACTAAAACTTCTTGTACCAAACGGAAAACCTCAAATGCTCAGTAACTTGGGTATCATGAGTGGATACCATGAGACACGGCTGGAAAACATTTCAAAGCCACGAGCAAAAACTGCTACACTCTGGGAGCAAAGAGCTGGGGAAGTCACTAACCAAACTAACTCAAAACAGGCAAGCATTGAGCAATGCAACGTAGTATGCAATTCTGACCTTACACAGAAATATTTTCAGGGGTCGATAACTCAACTGTAGTCATGGTGAGGCTCTAAAATGCAGGAAAACCTCTGTCACACCTGAAAAGCATAGAAAGATGTCTAAGTTGGACAAGAAACTCTACAGTACAGCAGCTAAGCATGGGAGAACTGCTATTACTGCAGAATAAAAGTCTTTAAAATGAAAAAAATACCTAAGCGCATTAGGAAGTAATGACATCAGAAATAGCTTTCCCAGGAAGATTTCGTTTCAGATGAGCCAAATAGAACACAAAATTGGACAATCTGAAGATGATGATTCTTGAAGTACTGAGTAGCTTCTAAACAGTGAATGAAGAAAGAAATTAAACATACAAATATTCTTCTATACACATCTGAGAGAGTAGCAGATGATTTTATTACTCAAAGGGTAGATGAAACATTGGTTGCACTTGTGAAGCTGCTTTGCTCTAGACCGTTGGCAAGGAGAGCAATATCTGGTATCTGTCCTACCCACCTTGCTAGTCTTTTATGCTTAGTCTATATGACATTGAAGAGGTATTGAAAACCTTTGGCGATTATTTCAAGGCCAGAACTATAAAAATCTCGAAAGGGCAAGACTCAACAAAACGATGAAATATCCAGATTAATGCATGAATAATTTCATTTATTCCCTTTACAGACAAACGGAGAAATGTCATTATGGCGATGTAATGCCAGATTCATAAGGGATTGGATTGCGTAGGCAATTCTGGTGAGCCTTTGGCTTTCTCTAATGGATTTGACAATCAGAAGGTGAGCGAAGCAAAGGAAGCTGGAAGCAAAACAGATCAACCCTAAGGAGAAGATAATACCTGGCACAGAAGGTCGACAAAATCTATTCATTTTGTCACAGACTAGATTGGGTTGGGGTATCTGGTCAGCATGGAAGAGTTGGACTGAAGGGTGTTTCTGTGCTGTCCATCACTATAACTCTTTGATTCTTTATACAAAGCATAAAAGACTAACAAGGTGGGTAGTGCAGAGGTTGACATTTTGGGTGTAACTCTTCTACAGGACTGGGGGGGGTGGGGGAGCTGCAGATAAAGAGGGAGGCAGGGGCAGGATGAAGTGGGGACACCTCTGTCTCATCGGGAAGAACTGTTTGGATGAGCATGAAAGGGTTGGTGTACCAGCAGCATGCAGACAGAGATTTACCTGTCTCTCTTCCAACCTAGTTTACTGCATCAGGTGCTCCCAATGTGGTCTTCTCTACATCTGGGAGACTGAACGTAAACATAGGGAGCACCGAGCATCTCAGCCAGGTCCACACAGGCCAACCAGACCTCCCAGTCACCACCCATTTTAATTCCCCCAAACACTCCCTTTCCAACATGACCATCCTTGGTCTCCTCCATTGTCAAAACAAACCACAGCTCCTATTGAAGGAACAACACCTTATCTTCCACCTGGGCACCCTACAGCCCTGAGGACTCAACATTGAGATCTCCAATTTCAAATAACCTCCTTCCCCATCCACCAACTTCCTTCCCAGCCCCTCCCCCCTCCTTTCCACATCTCCCTCCACCAACCGGATTCATTCCTTCCATTGATCAACCAGGTCATACTTGTCTTCACCTGTCCCCACTTCACCACCCTGCCTTCGCCTCCTTCTTTATCTGCAGCTCCCCCCACACCCACCCCCAGTCCTGAAGAAGGGTTACACCTGAAATGTTGACTTCTGCACCTCCTGATGCTGCCTGGCTTGCTATGTTCTTCTAGCCTCCTGCCCGTCTACTTTGGATTCCAGCATCTGCAGATTTTTTGTCCTTAACAAGGTGGGTAGGACAGACACCAGACACACTCTGTCCCTGTCAATGGTCTGCAGCAAAGCAGCCTCACAGGTACAAGCAATGCCCAGCTTTTAAAACAAAATAATTGTATTGTAAATAGTCATTTGTTAGTACAGAACTTCAGTATTGTTCACAACAGGTGCATTTTGTCAAGCTTTTTGTCTTGCATTCGTCTGGACATTTCCCAAGAATATAAATTCAAGAGGAAAACAAATATTTATACAGCGCAATTGGAGAGTACTGATGGGTCAGCAAGTATACTCTGCTTTTATTATAAGAAACAAGGGCACTTCATGTAAATGCACCAAAACACGACATAACAGAGTGGACTCGATGGGCCGAATGGCCTTACTTCCACTCCTAAGTCTTATAACCACAGAAAAATGGAAAGACTAAAGAACATATCACACAAACAGATAATTGAGAGAGAACCATCTCCAGTAGAAGATAAATCTCAAACATTCCTTGGAGAAATCAGACACCTAGACCAAATATCTCATTATGGAAACATTCACATCAATAGGTATCACATAAATTTCAAGTTAGCTACAGGAGCAAGTGTTACAGTATTGCCAGGGAGAGCGCTGTAGTTAACAACATACTGCTTACACTGAGCAGCTGTTTGGCAACACAGTCCAGGGCCTTCATACTTAAACGTTAAAGGTATGTTGTAAGCAACTCTCCAATATCAAATACCTTATGTACTTCACAAACAAGAGTTCTCTCTCCCGGTAAGGCATATATTTTGGCCTCAAACCCATTCAAGAGATGGAAGAGGTTAAACAACAAAAGGTCAAGGAAAAGCTGGCATCGAATTTTCCTGGGCTACTCCACCATACTTCCATAAAGTTTCAGCATAACTTGTCCACCCTCATACTCAATGCCCCTTCCATTGAAGTAAGCATCCCATAGGTCTTTTTTTACTACCTTATCTACCTGAGCTGCCACCTTCAGTGATCTGCACACCCAGATCCCTCTGCATATCAATATTTCTACGGGTTCTGCCATTCACTGTATTATTTCCACTTGTACTTGACCTTGCAAAATGTGTCACTTCACATTGCTTGAGATTGAACTCTACCTGCCATTTTTTGGTCCATGACTCCAACTGATCTACATCCTACTGTATGCTCTGACAATCCTCCTCACTATCTGCAACTCTACCAATCTTTGTACCATACAAACTTATTAATTGGACCAGCTAAGTTTTCCTTCAAATCATTTAGCCAGACCATGAATAGCACAGGTCCCAGCACTGATCCCTGTAGAACACCACTAGTCACAACCCTCCATTCCAAAAAGCATCTTTCCACCACATCCCTCTGTCTCCTATGGCTATGCTAGTTCTGTATCCATATTGCCAGCTCACCCCTGAAAACATGTAACTTCACCTTTTGTACCAGTCTGCATGAAGGACCTTGTCAAAGGCTTTACCGAAGTCTATGTAAACATCAAACTACTTTTCCCTCACCTTCATTACCACCTCAAAAAACTCAGTCAAGTTCGTGAAGCACGACCTCCCCCACACAAAACCATGCTGTCTATCACTAATAAATCCATTTGCTTCTAAATGTGTTTAGATCCTGAACCTGAGAATCTTTTCCAATAATATCTGTATTACTGACTTGAGGCTCACAGGCCAGTAATTTCCTGGATCATCCCTGCTATCCTTCTTAAACAATGGAATAATATAGGCTTTTTCCAGTCCTCTGGGACCTCACCTGTGGCCAAAGAGGATACAAGATGTCAGTCAATGCACCAGCAAATTGTTCTCTTGCCTCCTTCAATATTCTGGGATAGATCCCATCAGGAGCCAGGGACTTATCTACTTCAACACTTTTTAAGAAGCTCAAGACCTCTTCCTTTTTAATAACAACTTGGCTTAGGAAATGGAGTGTCAAATTTCTGAGATCATTCTCTACCAATTCCTTCTCTTTGGTGAATACTAACACAAGTTATTCATTTAGGACCTCATCCACCTCTTCTGGTTCCACACATAGATTCCCTCCTTTGTCCTCAAGTAGGCCAGCTCCTTTCCTGGCTACCCTCTTGCTTTTTATATATGCCTAAAAAGCCTTGGAATTCTGCTTAATTCTGTTTGCTGACTATTCTTCATGACCCCCTTTTGCCCTTCTAATTCCACGTTTAAACTCTTTCCTACTTTCCTTGTATACTTCAAGGCCTTCATCTGTTCCATCCTCCTATGCCTTATATATACTTCCTTTTTCTTTTTGACCAAGTTCATAACATCCCTGATCATCCAAGGTTCCCATAACTTGTGTACATATTCTTCATTCTCACAGGAACATGCCACTCCTGAACTCTCATCAACTGCTGCTTGAAGTACTCCCACATGTCCGATGTGGATATCCCCACAAACAGCTGCCTGCAATCAAAATTCTCCAGTTCCTGCCTATTATTGTTGTAGTTCACCACTCCAATTTGACACCTTCACCTGAGTACTGCTGTTCTCCCTATCCCTATAATACAACAGATAAGTCCAATTCCAGTAGCTGAAACGAAAGGAAAATAAAAGAAGGTCTACAGCTGTTCAAGTCAGAAGAACCCACAAGGAAAACGACCAGGAGCAGAAGACAGGCTGAAGTTGAGACCTCCACATCAGGTTCTTATCAACCAGACGACAGACAGGTAATATCGCATACACACACACATACACAAAGAATAGTTTATCTAGCTACAGTATTCTATTAGTAATATGCTTTTAGGACAATAGCTGGATTATTCAAACAGCAGTTTGACTCTCAGGGTTGTTACTCGCTTTCACTGGTCAGTAGATAGTACATACTTAATCTAGACACAGGTCAACAGATTGAAATGTTTTCCAACACTATTAAAACTGAAGAGAGTTTGAATTCCATGTAGCAATAAAATGTGTGTTAACATGGAAGCAAAGAGATCACAACTGAACCATCAACTCCACTAGAAAGGATATATGGTGATGGGCGATGGATACTCCACAACTGTATTCCATCAGATTGTCACACAGCCCAATGAACAGTTATCTACTGCAATGTTAAGTCAGCAACTAATTGTTGAGGTGTTAGGAAGTGTCAAGTTCAAGCATATCCAAAGAATACACTATTATTGCCAAACATGTTATGTTCAGATCATCTGAATTTATAAAGTTAAACCCTTAGGAAAATGGGGCAATAGTAATTAGACTCGGTGGTTAGCACTACTGCTTCACAGCACCAGGGACCCAGGTTCAATTCAACGCTCGGGCAAGTGTCTCTGTGGAGTTTGTACATACTTGGGTTTCCGCTGGATGCTCCAGTTTCCTCTGACAGTCCAAAGATGTGCAGGTAATGTGAATTGGCCATGCTAATTTGCCTATAGCGTCAAGGGATGTGCAGACTAGGTGGATTAGCCATTGTAAATACAACGTTACAATGATAGCATAACAGGGATGGGTCTGGAAAGGATGCTGCGTGGAGGGGCAGTGCAGACTCAATGGGCTACGTGGCCTGTTTCCACACTGTAGGCACTCTAATACTCTAGTTGAGAAAAACAAACACTGGTTGGAGGGAAATGTGTACATGGATCTCAAAGAGTTAAAATTTCTTTGAGTGCAACCAAGCACCTAGTTATCTCCGATACTCTTTCAGATTAACAAAAGGAACAGTCAGCAACAGACCCGAGTGTCCTAACAGTAGCAATGTAGGTCATACCCATAACCAGGAAATAGTTACAATAATGCAATAAAAACTTCTAACTGTTTACTCATTATCAATCTACTAGCTACACCAAAAAAAGGTAGATATCCTGATCAAACTAGGGCACTTTAGACTTGAAGGAATCCATACATACCGAAATACAACCTGCCATCACATGTAGCACAGAGTGTTGTGCTATTTGGCACAACATCCTGCGGGCGAGATGTTAAACTGAGGTTCCTTCTGTCTTGCTGTGGTTCAGATGAATGCTTAAAAAAAAACCCATGTTACTATTTGAACTGTTCTTTTCTCAAATAATCAGAGCACACATCTACTGGTTGTTTCTCACAATGCCGTTCGTGAAATCTTGCCATGAACAAAATGGGTGTTTCACTTATTTAATAAGTAACAGGCATAACTACTTTGAAGAGTTTATGTGCAAGGTGCATGGAGTCATTTCTGTGGCAACAGATTCATGGGAGTTGGCCTTTTCAGCTATTCCAGAGTTTCATACAACTTTCAGAAAGTGAAAATTATCAATTATTGAATCAATTATTACTTACCCTCGGGTAATGGGAGATTGAAATGCTTTTTCTTATTTTATGAACTTTACAATGATAGCTTATTGTCAGAACAGAAAGGATTGCTTTATCCTCTCTATTTTGGCCCACTGGGATATTTTGGTTATCCTTATTTATAGGCTGGATATGAATACTATCATTGATTGAACTGACTCTAGTAAATTACTGAAAGAACCCAATTAACATTTTTTGTTATTTTTCACATTTCAAACTTAATGAGAATTGCTTTTCAAGAATGTGTTTTAACAACTAAAGAAGCAACGATCCAACTACAGAAGTATTGGCCCATGACTCACAATGCAAATGAGACAAAAGCCTAAGTCCATTTATTATATGGAAATGTGTGACATCAATGAGAAGACCTGTGTGTTTTACATAAGTGTCACTTGTTCACATTTGACCACCAGAAAAATTGGCACATGTGTCTACAAACATAACTCAGTAGACAGTCTCCCACATCGAGCACTGCTCCAAGGCTCCAGAGTCCTGTTGTCACTGCTACTGGAAAGCAAAGCGATTGAAAACAGCTGCCCACTGTAGGCACAAATTCTTGTGAATTCAGGAATTTCCACCCACAACATGCTGATATATTAACCACTTTTTCATACAACAGTAGTCACAGTATGATTTTAGAAGCAGCCCTGGAGCAATGCTAAAGAAGAGTGTGAGGGGAAAGTGGGTGTGGAGCTGAGAAGCAGATAGGCAGTTACAACTATCAACTTGCCAGAGAGAATACCAACATGAAACTGCATGTGGGTCCAGGCGTGATGAATGGAAGCAGAGTACTTGGGTACGGTGATTATTTGCACTTTTGCAAACATGATGAGTTTTGATATGTCTCCTTGTTTTCAGTTCAATATCAGACACTCATGTGAAAATAAATAATACTTTGTTTAAACGTCAGTTTGTGAAAAGTAGCTTATTTTAGCCAAAAACTAAAAAGGGGGGGGTTGAAAATAAACCACTCTGTCTGTGGACGGAAAGTGAGGAAAATAAAATGAGTTCAGACTCAAAATGTTAACTTGGTTTCTTTCTCCACAGATGCTGCCAGATCAGATGAGTTTCTCCTGCATTCTGGTGTTTGTTTCAATTTACAAGATCTGCAGTCCTTTTTTTTAAAAAAAAAAGGGCTCTGTCTTTCCCTCTCCTAAACATTCATGGATCATACGGAAGCACACTATACTAAATATGAATGAATAGACAGCTCGAATTCAAAGTGAAGTATACAAAGAATGAAGTCTAAAAATCCATCAAAATACTCAATGTCTGATATATCCATTTTTAAAAGCTAATATCTTCAGTCTTGCATCCCACCCTATTTCATATAGTACCAAACTAAACTGGAGAAAGCTTTATTGTCACAATTACTAATATTTCAATAATAAAATCACATCAGATATAATGATAACCTGCCTACAGTTCAGATGGTAAACTGGATATTTTCACATTGAGGTTATTTTCAGAATTCCTAGCGACTTATATATTTGAATACAGTTTATTTCTGGTTTTGTCTGGAAGTAAACATGGAAATCTCCATTGCTCAGAAAGACATGTAACAAAAACACAGCTAGGAAATTTTTAAAAAATTGCTAAATGTGATTATTAAAACAGAGAATAGTTTCTCATACCGAACCATATTTCTCATTCTTCTGAAAGTTTACCCCAAATACAGAAATAGACATGAATATAATAGAGACTGATTCTCATGTTAATGCAGCTGCAGCATAGATGTCCAAAGTGTGACAGCATTACATCATCAGAGAACTATCAATTCATATCACTTTAACAAATAACCATTTATATAGCTAAAATATATTGCTCCTTTTAATGATTTCTGCAGACCCCCAAATCTTTACAAACTTCATGTTCCATCTCAAAACAGCAAGTCTAATGAGGTCTACATATTTTAAAAAAAATATCTTTTAGCTTCAACATGTGTCAAATAACAAATATGCCTTGGCTGTTTTTAAGTCTTCGCAGTCAGAAATAGTCTAATGCCCTTTTGATAAGGAAGTTCTCCCTCCATTTCTACTCTGGCAAACATGTGACATGAATGATGAATGATGAACCAAGCCATTCAGTGGTATTAAACCATTGGGTAGTCTTTAAAAAAAAGGAATGAAATCAGATGGATCAGCTGGCATTCTGGAAGAACTGGAAACAATGGTGACAAATTAGCTATCAACCCTGCAAAATGCAAGCTCTTTCTTATCAGCATCTGGGAAATTGTGCAGATACATTCTCGATCAGTAGGGTAGACAATGGTTATGGAAAAAGGGCAGGAATGTTGGTTCAGCCATGATCCTAATGTACAGCAGAGCTGGCCCGAGGGGCTGAATGGCCTACTTGTGTTCCTTTCTCTTATGGGCTATAACTGTATGGTGCAAAACCTGAGAGCTCTGCCTCTCAAGACTAATCAAACAACAGCCTGACATAACCATATTCCATGAATTATATCTTACAGAAGATATCCCAGACACCACTACCATAATGTCTGGGTCGGTCTTTTCCCATTAGTTGTAGACGTCCAGAGGTCACAGCATAGTAGCACACAGTCAGGAGAGGATTGGCCTAGCAATCCTCAGCATTGACTCCTGACCCCATGAAGTTCCAGAGCATCAGGTCAACATGGAAACCTTCTCCTGGATTAATACCTTGCACTTTCTCTCAGCTGATAAATCATCGCATCTCCATGTTGAGCAACAATTGAAAGAAGCACACAGGGTAGGTAGCAAGGGTGCACAATGCACTCTGGGTGGGGGCCTCAACTTCACCAGCCACATCACTACGGACTAAGCTGGTTGAGTCCTAAAGCACAAAGCTACCATACTGGGTCTGTGGCAGATGGCAAGAGAAAACCAACAAAGGAGGAAGAATTTACTTGACCTTATTTTTACCAAACTACCTGTCTCAGAGGCATCTGATGTAGCATTGCCAGGAGTGACCTCTGCACAGTCTGTGTTTGAACAAGGTCCAGCCATCATCGCATTGAGCATACGCTCCATCCTGTTGTGTGGCACCATTTCCAGGTTAAATGCAAAAGAAAATTAATACCTCAAAACTCACCACTCTGTGGGCCATCAGCTGCAAAATTGTATTCAACAACAATCTGTCAATTCATGGCCTGCAACATCTCCTGCACTACTATTACCATCAAACTAGAGGATTAATACTAGTTCAACAGAGTTCAGGAGGACATGCCAGCAGCAGCAATAGGGATAACTAAAAATGACCTTGTGAAGCTATAAATGTAAGACTATTTGAATAGCAAATAGCCAGTGATAAACAGAGCTATCACTTCCCTCAATCAACAGATAAACTCTGCAGTCCTCCACCCAACCATGAATGGCAGTGAACACTTAACTAAAAAGGGGAGGAAATTTAACAAATATCCCCATTTTCAATGATGGTGGAGGCCAGCATATCAGTACAAAAGAGAATGATGAAGGGCTAGTGCCAAATGGGGGACCTATCTCTGCCTCCTCCTCAGGTCTCCTGATCACAGATTTAGTCTTCAGCCAATTCTATTCACTCTACATGATATCAAGAAATGGTCGAAGGACTGGTTAGTTAAAAATGATGGGCCCTGACAACATTTCAGCAAAGCGTACTGAAAACTTGTGTTCTAGAATTAGCTGCACCCATAGGCAAGCTCTTCCAATAAGCTACATCACTGGATTATAACCAGCAAAGTAAAAAATTTTCCAGGTAGGCCCTGTCCGTAGAATGAAGGAGCAAATCCAACCGGACCAAATCTCAGTCAGTCTACTATCAGCGAAGTGATAGAAGCTGTCATCGATCAACATTGTCAGTCAGCAGGTTCACTTTCAGTTTGGGTTCTTCGAAGGCCACTCAGTTTGCGACTTAGTTTTAGCATTGGTCTAAACATTGACAAAACAGCTGAACTCCAGAAGCAAAGTGAGAGACTGCCCTTGGCATTATTCAGTGAAGTATGGCACCAAGATTCCCTAGGAAAATTGGAATTAACTTGAATCAGAGTGAAAACTCTTCACTTTCTTTTCCTATCATTCACGGGATATGGGCATCACTAGATAGGCCACAAAGAGATCACTTAAGAGTCATTGCTGAACATTTGGAGCCATATGTAGGCCACACCAGGTGAGGATGACAGTTTACTTCCCTAAAGGCTTTTCTGACAATTTCTTTCATTAAATACAACTTCTATCATCTGCCTTAGCAGCAACTGACCCCAGGTCTACTGAACATTACTACTAGGCAATCAATTTCCCTATAAGTAGTTGAAATTGTTACAAAAAGAGATGTTTGTGGTTATTGGAGGTCAATCATCTCAGCTCCAGACATCTCTGCAGAACTTCAAGGTAGCACCTTGATCCAACTGTCTTCAGCCACTTCAATGACCATCCCTTTATCATAAGATCAGAAATGTGGATTTTCACTGATGATTGCATAAAGTTTGGCACAATTCTTGACTCTTTAGATATCAATGCAGCCCATGCAGCAAAACTTGGACAATATCTAGGCCTGGGCTAAAAAAGTGGCAAGTAGTGTTTGCACCACACAAATGCAATGATCCTCCCAAACCAAAAGGGAGCCTAATCATCTCTCTGGACCATTCAATGGCATTGCCATCATCGAATCCCCATTATCAACATCCTGTGCGTGACCATTGACCATAAACTGAATTGGATCAGACATGTAAGTTGAAACTTTATTGCTGGAACAGCACAGCAGGTCAGGCAGCATCCAGGGAACAGGAGATTCGACGTTTCGGGCACAGGCCCTTCTTCAGGAATGAGCAGAGAGTGTTCAGCAGGAGAAGATAAAAGGTAGGGAGGAGGGACTTGGAGGAGGGGAGTTGGAAATGTGATAGGTGGAAAGAGGTCAAGGTGAGGGTGATAGGTCGGAGTAGGATGGAGGCGGAGAGGTCAAGAAGAAGACTGCAGGTCAGGAAGGCGGTGCCGGGCTGGAAGGATCCGGCTGAGACAAGGTGGGGGGAGGGGGGATGAAGAAACTGGTGAAGTCCAAGTTCATCCCCTGCGGTTGGAGGGTTCCCAGTCGGAAGATAAGACGCTCCTCCTCCGACCGTCGGGTTGTTGTGGTTTGGCGGTGGATGAGTCCAATGACCTGCATATCCTCGGTGGAGTGGGAGGGGGAGTTGAAATGCTGTGCCACAGGTTGGTTGGGTTGGTTCGTCCGGGTGGCCCAGAGGTGCTCTCTGAATCGCTCCGCAAGTAGGCGGCCTGTCTCCCCAATATAGAGGAGGCCACACCGGCTGCAGCGGATGCAGTAGATGATGTGGGTGGAGGTGCAGGTGAATCTGTGGCGGATATGGAAGTTTCCCTTGGGGCCTTGGAGAGAAGTGAGGGGGGAGGTGTGGGCGCACGTGTTGCACCTCCTGCGGTTGCAAGGGAAGGTGCCGGGAGTGGTGGTTGGGTCGGTGGGGGGTGTGGATCTGACAAGGGAGTCGCGGAGGGAGTGGTCTCTACGGAAAGCTGATAGGGGAGGGGAGGGAAATATATCCTTGGTGCTGGGGTCTGTTTGGAGGTGGCGGAAGTGACGGCGGATGATGCGCTGTACATGGAGATTGGTGGGGTGGTAGGTGAGGACCAGTGGGGTTCTGTCCTGGTGGCGGTTGGAGGGGCGGGGCTCAAGGGCGGAGGAGCGGGAAGTGGAGGAGATGCGGTGGAGGGCACCGTCGACCACGTCGGGGGGGAAATTGCGGTCCTTGAAGAAGGAGGCCATCTGTGTTGTACGTATTTTGAACTGGTCCTCCTGGGAGCAGATGCGGCGGAGACGAAGGAATTGGGAGAATGGGATGGCGTTTTTACAGGGGGCAGGATGGGAGGAGGTGTAGTCCAGGTAGCTGTGGGAGTCGGTAGGTTTGTAGTAGATGTCCGTGTTGATTCGGTCGCCTGAGATAGAAACAGAAAGGTCTAGGAAGGGGAGGGAGGAGTCCGAGACTGTCCAGGTGAATTTGAGGTCGGGGTGGAAGGTGTTAGTGTAGTGGATGAACTGTTCAACCTCCTCGTGGGAGCACGAGGTAGCGCCGATACAGTCATCAATGTAGCGAAGAAAAAGATGGGGGGTGGGGCCAGTGTAGTTGCGGAAGATGGATTGTTCCACATACCCTACGAAGAGGTAGGTTTACATGTCAGACATGTAAACACTGACAAGAAGAGCAGATGAGATACTTCCAAACGTCTGCCTACTCTCTGTAAGTAACAAATTCAGAGTGTAATGGAATACTGTCCACTTGCCTAGATCAGCACAGCTCCAAATACACTCAAAACCCTAGACACCGTTCAGAGTGACACAACCCATTGATTGGCACCTTTTACAAAACTCATTCCCTCCACCACTGACACACTGGCAGCAACATGTACCATTTCTGAGATGCAATACAGCAACTCACCTAGTTTCTTTTGATAGCACTTTTTGAATCTGCAACATCCATCACTTATAAGAACAAGGGCAGTGAATGAATAGAAGTATCGCTCTTTTCAAATTCGGCTCCAAGCCACATACCATCTTGACGTGGAATAACTTTGCCATTCCTTTAGTGTTGCTAGGTCAAAATCCTAAAAATCCCTTTCTAACAACACTGTGGATGCACCCATTCCAGATAGGCTGCAGCAGTTCAAAAGGGTCACCACCATCATCTAAAGGGTAATTAGGAATGATACTAAATGATGACCTAGCAGCAATACCCACATCCTGTGAACAAATTTGTCAAAAAATACACATCAGTTGATCTTGCGCTTACGGGATTTTCGTACATGCCTTACCTGTTGAAAAATTGTCATTATTCATCAGAGCAGGGGTCAAATATATTTTCTCCTTTGTTACTACATCAGGAGTCTGCAATTCAGGCTGCATTTTGATTTCTTCAATTCAAGAGGCAGGTGTAAAGGGCCAGGAGGAAGTGGTTGACTTTTTGTGTTGCGAGCAGCTCAGAAACCTTCTGCATTTCTAACTCACTTTCATTAACCATTTCAAATCTCAAACACCATGTGAAAAACAGCTGTTACTAAAAGATCATGTAAAATCCACATTTTGAGTTGCAAAATTGATGTACATGTTTAGTACTTACAATCGAAACATGATTTAACTATTTTATTACAGGAACATACTGCAGATGATGTAAATCTGAAATAAAAACAGTAAATGCTGTAATACTGACCTCTGGGTATTTCCAGCATACCTTTTTTTAAAAAAAATTATCAATCCATTATTTTGTACTTCAGGAATAATATCCTACAGGCACTACTTCCTCCGAATTATGGATATTAAAAAGAAAAGGAATGTCGAAATAAGCTCATCAAGGTAAAGGGTTAAAATACAATAAACAGTAGTAGAGAACCAGAACTCCACAAATATAAGGAAATGCTGCAATTAGCTTCTGAACATGAAGGCACAAGTCAAGATTATGGTCTTGCGTTCTCACTATTGCATGGGGACTGGAGTCACCAGCTCAGAACTTTGTGTCAGCAATTCTCAACGGCTCGGTTCTATCCAGCACATGGCAGAATAAGGAAACTGCCCATTAAAGAAGTGAGATATGATAATAAGCAATAATAGGCATTTCCCAGCTCCCTACTAAGAATCTCAACTCAATGTTCAGAACTCTGTTGGAAAACAAAACTTCTTGGTCTTGATGCAGAGAAAATTCTTGCATGACTTCTAAGTTTCTTACCCGAGCCCACATCGTTCAGGGCCTGAAAAGTTTCTACCTTTCTCAGCAGCTCTCTACATCGAAACCTGGTTCATTTTGTTAAAAAACTAAATTCATAAAGTTGTGCCCAAGAGATCTTTATTTGTAGTTATCATGAAAGGCCCTGCAAGTGCTCAAGTTGCTCCAAAATAAATATTACATGGTGCAAGGTTAAAATGCAAATTAATCAAAGGAATCAAGCTATAAAATAAAAGACAGAAATTGCTGGAAAAGCTCAGCAGGTCTGGCAGCATCTGTGGAGAGAAATCAGAGTTAACGTTCCAGGTCCAGACACCCTTCCTCAAAACCGAGAGCTATAAAAGCTATTAACAGAAACCAGCAGCAGCCTGTTCAGCATTAATACTGCCACCTTGATGTCCCTTTCACACATCGCTTTGTCTCCTCACCATAGTTCACATTCCAATTGAGCACTGTATCATCATCACCATCTTTGGGTATATTATTGTTATTGGAGAAAGTGAGGACTGCAGATGCTGGAGATCAGAGCTGAAAATGTGTTGCTGGAAAAGCGCAGCAGGTCAGGCAGCATCCAAGGAGCAGGAGAATCGACGTTTCGGGCATGAGCCCTTCTTCACGAATTTCCTGCGCTTTTCCAGCAACACATTTTCAGCTATATTATTGTTATTGTCCAAGTCATTCAGATCATGAATGAGTGAGCTGCCAGCTATGATCCTTGCAGTGCCGCACTGGTTGCAGCCTGCCAACTTTAAAATGGGCCCATTTAGCTATATTTATTGGTTCCTCTGTTGATGAGTCCTCCGTTCCAGTCAACACATTACCTCACCTAAACACTCCCACCCCCACCACCACCACCACCATTCTAGAATCGAGGAAGTTATTTTAAGCGATGTGTAAGGTTATGGCACTGAAGGAAAAAATATTGAGCTTGCAATAAATCCACCCAGTCTGATGATGTCACAGTCTTTGGGTGGAGGTGGTTGAGCAGATGTTATCTGTGCATTTCCCAACAGTCTTCAGTAATTATGCCAGACAAGTAATGCAAACTGCACTTACTGCTATTATGCAATTAAACATCTTATTAACTTAGTCTCACTAGTAGTCTATCCTCTCCCACTGATGAATAAACAGCTCCTACACACAACCTAGTTAAAAATGATTCATGGTCGTAAACTGCCTCAAACACCACGAGCTAATACGACATACTGGCAGTGGTAGCAAATATCACAGTGTGCCTGGAGCCACCTCTTTTAGAACATAGAGTCATAAAAGATGTACAGCATAGAAACAGACCCTTCAGTCCAACTTGTCCACGCCAACCAGATATCCCAACCCAATCTGGTCCCACCTGCCAGCACCCAGCCCATGTAAATAACAAAAAGAAGTAGACCCAGCACTGATCCTTGTGGCACTCCATTGGTCACAGGCCACCAGTCTGAAAAATAACCCTCCACCACCACCCTCTGTCTTCTACCTTTGAGCCAGTTCTGTATCCAAATGGCTAGTTCTCCCTGTATTCCATGAGATCTAACCTTGCTCACCAGTCTCCCATGGGGAACCTTGTCGAACGCCTTACTGAAGTTCATGTAGATCACATCTACCACTCTGCCCTCATCAATCCTTTTTGTTACTTCTTCAAAAAACTCAATCAAGTTTGTGAGACATGATTTCCCACACACAAAGCCATGTTGACTATCCCTAATCAGTCTTTGCTTTTCCAAATACATGTACATCCTGTTCCTCAGGATTCCCTCCAACAACTTGCCCACCACCAAGGTCAGGCTCACTGCTCTACAGTTCCCTGGCTTGTCCTTACCACCTTTCTTAAACAGTGGCACCACATTACACAACCTCCAGTCTTCTGGCATCTCACCTATAATTATTGATGATACAAATACCTCAGTAAGAGGTCCAGCAATCACTCCCCTGGCTTCCACAGAGTTCTAGGGTACACCTGATCAGGTCTTGGGGATTTATCGACTTATGCATTTCAAGACATCCAGCACTTTCTCCTCCGTAAAATGGATATTTTTCAAGACGTCACCATCTATTTCCCTACATTCTATATCTTCCATGTCCTTTTCCACAGTAAATACTGATGCAAAATTCATGTTTAGTATCTTCCCCATCTCCTGTGGCTCCACACAAAGGCTGCCTT
The DNA here is from genome assembly GCF_037043375.1 of Chiloscyllium plagiosum. Lineage (NCBI taxonomy): Eukaryota > Metazoa > Chordata > Chondrichthyes > Orectolobiformes > Hemiscylliidae > Chiloscyllium > Chiloscyllium plagiosum. The sequence continues at coordinate 45,501,026 of NW_028270145.1, forward strand.
GCTGATCTTTGAGGGGCCCTATTCTCTCCCTATTTACCCTTTTGTCCTTAATCTATTTGTAACAACCCTTTGGATTCTCCTTCATTCTATTTGCCAAAGCTCTGTCATGTCCCCTTTTTGCTCTCCTGATTTCCATCTTAAATATACTCCTATTGCCTTTATACTCTAAGGATTCACTCGATCTATTCTGTCTATACCTGATATATGCTTCCTTCTTTTTCTTAACTAAACCCTCAATTTCTTTAGTCATCCAGCCTTCCCTTTCACCCTGATAGGGAGTGAGGCAGAGGGATTCTTGGAATTTGTTGGCTTTTAATTTCTTAATTTTCTCCAATATTATTCTTTTTTCTGAATTGCTTTAGGTTAATAGTTTATTGCTTTAATTGCTCTAGGTTAATAGGTTGAGTCCACGAAGGACTCAAAGCCCTCCGTTTCTTCCTTTCCTGCCATACCAACCGTACCCTTCCACTGACACCCTCCTTCGACTGACTGAACTGGTCCTCACTCTGAACAACTTCTCTTTCCAATCCTCCCACTTCCTCCAAACCAAAGGAGGAGCCATGGGCACCCGCATGGGCCCCAGCTATGCCTGCCTCTTTACCTCGCATATGTGGAACAGTCCATCTTCCGCAGCTACACTGGCACCACCCCTCACCTTTTCCTCCGCTACATCGATGACTGTATCGGCGCTGCCTCATGCTCCCATGAGGAGGTTGAACAGTTCATCCACTTTACCAACACCTTCCACCCCGACCTCAAATTTACCTGGACCATCTCAGACTCCTCCCTCCCCTTCCTAGACCTCTCCATTTCTATCTCGGGCGACCGAATCAACACGGACATTTACTATAAATCGAACGACTCCCACAGCTACCTAGACTACACCTCCTCCCACCCTGCCCCCTGTAAAAACACCATCCCATATTCCCAATTCCTTCGTCTCTGCCGCATCTGCTCCTAGGAGGACCAGTTCCAATAATGAACAACCCAGATGCCCTCCTTCTTCAAAGACCACAATTTCCCCCCCCCCAGACGTGATCAACGATGCTCTCCACCGCATCTCCTCCACTTCCCACTCCTCCGCCCTTGAGCCCCGCCCCTCCAATCACCACCAGGACAGAACTCCACTGGTCCTCACCTACCACCCCACCAGGGATATATTTCCCTCTCCTATCAGCGTTCCGAAAAGACCACTCTCTCCGTGACACTCTCGTCAGGTCCACACCCCCCACCCCCGGCACCTTCCCCTGCAACCGCAAGAAATGCAAAACTTGCGCCCACACCTCCCCCCTTACTTCCCTCCAAGGGACCCTTCCATATCCACCACAAATTCACCTGCACCTCCACACACACCATTTACTGCATCCGCTGCACCCGATGTGACCTCCTCTATATTGGGGAGACAGGCCGCCTATTTGCGGAATGTTTCAGAGAACACCTCTGGGACACCCGGACCAACCAACCCAACCACCCTGTGGCTCTACACTTCAACTACCCCTCCCATTCCACCAAGCACATGCAGGTCCTTAGTCTCCTCCATCGCCAGACCATAGCAACACGACGGCTGGAGGAAGAGCACCTCATCTTCCACCTAGGAACCCTCCAACCACAAGGGATGAATTCATTTCTCCAGTTTCCTCATTTCCCCTCCCCCCACCTTGTCTCAGTCCCAACCCTCAAACTCAGCACCACCTTCCTAACCTGCAATCTTCTTCCTGACCTCTCTGCCCCCACCCCCACTCCGGCCTATGACCCTCACCTTAACCTCCTTCCACCTATCGCATTTCCAAAGCCCCTCCCCCAAGTCCCTCCTCCCTACCTTTCATCTTAGCCTGCTTGGCACACTCTCCTCATTCCTGAAGAAGGGCTCATGCTCAAAACTTCGATTCTCCTGCTCCTTGGATGCTGCCTGACCTGCTGCGCTTTTCCAGCAACACATTTTCAGCTCATTTGTTCATCGTCAATTTTCCCCCTAATTATCAACTTTCTGACACCCCTTTTGCTGGTTTCTAAAAACTCTCCCAAACCTCAGGCTTATCACTATTCTGTGCAACTGATGGGCATCTTTCTTCAATCACACGCTATCTTTAACTTTCTATTGGCCCATTTCAAGGAAGATACTGGACTGCGAACTAAATTATATGATTGATTTGTCAACTGAAGTTGAGCACATACAGGTAGAGAGCACTGATTGGATAGTTATATGAACACACATAGGAACACAGAAGGGTCTGAGGCACAGTGGTAGTACCCCACCTCTGGGTCAAAACATTTGCACTCAAGGTTGACTTGCCTCTGAGAAAAATAATAAGAAAGGTTACATCAAGCACCCACAGCTTTTATCCCGAGTAAATAGTTGTTTAATTGACACCTTGTATCCTCAGTGGCACCAATGTTTATAGACATCTTGGAGTTTCTTGGCTGATGCATGTTTCTCCAATTTGTTTTTCACAGGCAGTGATTTCTGAGAGGCTGAGAGAAACTACAGAGAAAAGGGAGCACAAGCTTCCTGATCAGCTGTAATGAATCCATCAATTCACCCACTGTCCTCCCACAAAGGATGTTGCCTCAAGTGAGTTCACTTGTATATTCCCATGCCTGACTTCAGTATTTTATCATGATGAATAATTTGTAGGCTTCATTAATCTCTATATTTGAGACTTCCAGAAAGTGAATCAAACAGGAGATACAAATCAGAGATTTTATAAACATGTTAATTTCATTTTAAATGGATTCTTGTCTATTGGCTTGGCTTAACCTGCAGGTGACCACTGCAGCCATCTTAAATCAGTATTTCTCTTTGCATAAAACATTTCAGTCACTGAAAGGTGCGACAATACAATAGGTTTAAGGAACGTATTTTGTCCTGTTTGTTTTTGAAGGGAGGTTTTAAAATAGAGCTGCCAAGCTGTCTATTGAAAGCCCATAAAGCAAACAATTTGAGGGGTTGGGTTTGTTTTTAAAAATAAGAACAATCGAAGCAGTCTGAATGTGTGGGGCAAGCTCCCATGGAACCAGGATTTTTAGTTTTAATTTCCAATAGTTTTAATTTGCTGGGGTCTTGAAGCTAGGTTTGGAACCTGCAGTACATCTCACACACACACACACACACACACACACACACACACACACACACACACACACACACACACACTTTCTCGTGATTTTTTCCTCTTGGACTGGAAAATTGCTAAAGGGACCCATTAACTTTACAGAATTTGCCTTGTGCCAAAGGGGTCTTTATGGGATGTTACTACATTGAAACAGTTACTGTTTAGTCGTGGAATAATCTATTATCCTGCTAAGTTTTCCAATAGAGTTAATTAGTCCAACTTCTTTGTTCTTTTGTATTTTAACTATAGTGTGTGAAAAAAGTGTGTTTTGCTACAAATCTGGTAGTTTGACCAATTGAATTCTATCTGGAACACAATGCCTAGCACTTGCCTTTAAAATAAGAAAAAGTTAGGGTCTAGGCTGTCTTCTTTATATATTTTGAGGTGGTTTGATCTGGTCCCTAACCAAGGTGACAGATCAGATGACAGAAACCAAAAATTGATAATTCATTATTGCCACTATCATAACAAAACTATATCCAAAATGTTCATATTGCAATAATGAGATATTAGCTTGTCAGGCTTGTTTTTCGCTCATCCGTTTGGGATACCAATGTTGGTATCATTTCTGGGTGCTATCCCCAAAACAACATTGGTGTGTGGTGCCCAATGTAATGTCTGAAAGGATAGTCAATTCATGGCCAGGGAGTTTGCCTACCATACAACCTCAACAGTGACAGCATCCCACGGATGGACAGTGATGAGGAGACATCAGAAGCCCAGTCCAAGGCAGGGACTATCAATGCTGGCAAAAAACAAGAGAGCTCCTCAATATTGAGGCACCCTTGCAAAATCTAAAATTCATTTGATAAAAGCTGGATAGGTCTGTACCTGTAATGAGTTGGATGAGGGTGAAAAGAGTTCAACAAAAGAAGACAGCAGTATAGTTGTAATGATATCACTGCACTAGTAATCGAGAACCGCAGGCTAAATTCTGGATGCCTGGATTCAAATCCTGCCACAGCAGGTAGCAAAAATTGAATGATATAACCACATGGGATCAAAAGCAACCTACTGGCTACCACCATCAACTGTCAGGAAAATCTATCTGGTTCAATGTCTTTCAGGGAAGGTAATCTGTTCTCATGACCTGTCAAGACAACTTGTGATTCCATATGCGCAGCAATGTGGTCGACTCTTAACAGCCCTCTGGGCAATTAGACACGGGTAATAAATGCTGTCCTCGTCAATGCCCACACCCTATGAGCAAGTAAATAAACAAGACATATCAAGCGAAAACTCCCTCCCCAAAGCGGTGACAGCAGAGGGCCCTTAAGAGATCTACTAATAAGTCTAAATATTTACCATTTGCAGACAAGAACGCATTTTACTCCTGAACACATTTGCTCATGACCTGGAGGCAGGAACCTAAAAGGCGTGCCAGTCAATGAGAGCCAGCAAGGCTCCAGGTCACTTTCCTCCAGAGATCAAAAATTCCACTCATGATCTTGGAGTTATTAACCCAGTCTTCTGAATTACCCATCTATTAAAAAAGTCTGTATTCTGTTCAAAATGTTTCAATTTTACATCATGTTCCTGCTGCATAAAGTGTTTTGCTTAAGAAAGAAAAGAATCGGTGTAGATTTTCTTTAAATTTTAATTTAGACTGCTGCTTCTCTGGTAAATCCTGGCTTTGTAACACACCTCTTAATACAAAACTCACTGTTCTGGACAAATTTTCCAACTGAGGTTTACACAACCCCTTTAAATAGTAAATGTTGTGCCGATCAATCTCTTTGGATTCAAATTAACTACACAATTATGGAGTCCCAGTACCTTAAAGGAGATGTTAAAAATTACAAAATTTTAAAACCTTGTGGTCTGTCTCCCTCTCAGATTCCTGAAGAAGGGCTTACGCCTGAAACATTGATTCTCCTGCTCCTTGGATGCTGCCTGACCTGCTGCACTTTTCCAGCAACACATTTTTCAGTTTCTCCCTCCACCCCATCTTAAATGAATATTTCTTTGCCGCATTTCTCTTTCTGTACCTAATTTGACATTGAATTAACTCACTAATTTGCTTACCTCCACAGCCCTTTCACAATTTGTCAACCTGACAGGCAAGTGAGGTATAAAAGCTGTTGCTTTGTTCATCCAGGTAGCTGATGCCATTTCCCTCTCTGCGTTTTCATCAGCTCACACTACTGCAACATCACTGACAGAAATATGTTGAGGTGATGGGTGCAGGAGCAATATAACTAATGACAGATGTTGAGAGATATACGCAACTACAAAATGAAAAATCTGGCCCCACGCATAGGGGGTGAGGGAGGTGGGTAAGTTGCCAGTTTTCAACGTTAAATCATAATATGATGATTAATTCCTGTAGTAAACCCAATCATTGGTGATCATAATGTGTCCATTAACACCTTATCAAAACCAAATCTTACATAGCTTTTATTTTGTAGCCTGAAATCCAAATGTTAAGTTTGAATGCAGCTTTTCACAATCTCAAGAGGAAAAAGAGCGAGAGAATGGTGTCATTACTCCATCTAAATGATCCAACCAGCTCTCAAAAACCCAAAAGAAAATGTCTGTTATGTGATGTGATTCAGTGATTGGCTAGCATATGCTGAATAATCTGTAATGTACCATAGGGTAGACTAACCATCACTTTCGCAATCAGTCAAGTTCAAAATACAGCTCACTTAACTTGCTCCGGTTTAGGTACATAGTTGCTTGAAAGTTCCATCACAGGTAGACGGAGTGGAAAGAAGACGATTGGCATGCTTGCTTTAATTTCTCAGACCATTGAGTATCAGAGTTGGAACGTCATGTTACAGTTGTACAGGAAATTGGTGAGGCCACCTTTGGAATATTGCATACAATTCTGGTTGCCCTTCTATAGTGAGGATGCTGTTAGACTTGGGAGGGTTCAAAAAAGATTTACAAGGATGTAGCAGGACTGGAGGGTACAAGGATGTATCAAATGAGGAAAGGCTGATAGACTAGGACCTTTTCATTGGAGTGAGGAAGGTTAAGGAGTGACTTTATATAAAATCACGAGGGCATAGATCAGATAAACAGCCAAGAAGCTTTTTTCCCCCTAGGGTAAGGGAGCTCTTAACTACAGGGCATATTTTTAAGGTGAGAAGAGTAAGATTGAAAAGGGACCTCAGGGGAAATTCTTTCACAGAAAGTTTGGTTCATATGTGGAATGAAGTGCCAGAGGAAGTTGTAGATGAAGTTACGGTTACAAGATTTAGAGTCAGAGATGTACAGCACGGAAACAGACCCTTCAGTCCAACTTGTCCATGCTGACCAGATATCCTAAATTAATCTCGTCCCATTTGCCAGCAGTTGGCCCATAACTCCACTAAACATTTCCTATTCCTATACCCATTCAGATGCCTTTTAAATGTACATGTCCAGGTACATGAATAGGAAAGATTTAGAGGGATATAGGTCAAATGAGACTAATTTAGTTTTGAAAGACTTGATCGGCATGGACAAGTTAGAGCCGAAGGGTCTGTTTCCATGCTGAATGACTCTATAACTCAATACAGACTCATTGGCAAGGATTTGTTCTCTGCAAATAAAGGAATGCATTCAAACATGCAGGAGTTTGAGGGACTTATATTTCCCAAGTGCTTTCTTGTCCAAGGCTTTACAATTAGCATTCATTTACCAACCATTTAATACGCTTGGATGTAACTATTTGAAATTTGACTTTACATGTGCCCTAATGAGTGCAAAACAAAAGCCTTCAGTATCAAGTCTCCCTTTTTAGCAATATGCAAGGTCTGTACTACCAAGTAAGTTTTTAAGCAATCATTTCTTTGCGTGAATTAGATTTGTATAATCAAGTGAAACTTTATAAATTTTTACATCCTGTCACATGTGGACTGAAAGCACTGGATTAATTTTCTGTCATAACTGTTGACAATTTCCAAGATTCATGCCACTAAGTTAGTTAAATATTTGGACTACACACAGAAATAGAATGAAACATTTGTTTTTAAAAGAAACATATTCACCTTGAAAGCTGATCCCCTCATTCCCACACAATACACAATATAAACAATGTGTTCAATGGACGATATATTGGTAATTGAGCCTACACAGCTGAAACTTGCAGTTTAACTAAAGAAAATGCCATCAGTTTACCCTCAGGAAAATAACTTACAAACTTGTAATGAACTAGTGCAGTTACAAGAGTGTGATTAACCAGTTTAGTTTTAAAACAAATGACATTGAAGGCATCACACGTTAGCAGCGCATATCATTTATCTTGTAAGATACTCCTTATTCTTCACCTCTTAAATGTTATGGCACAGATTTGGAGCAGGTGAGACTTGAACCCAGGCCTCTGGCTCAAAGGCGGGGTTCTTCACCTCTTCTCTAATCACCTGGTGTTGTTCTACTCAAAACGATAATCCATTTGGTATGATGGAATCCATGCCTGGATGGCTGGAGGCAAACACTTTACAATGTTTTCTCATTTCTCTGGATTTTAATGTGGCTCAATGCAAGGTGGTATTAAATAGAACAAGTAAAACACGTGTCCAGAACCAAACAAAGGTGCCGTTAACAAGGTTAATCAAACAAAATAGCATATCTGAAGGATATCTGATAAGTTGAAACTAAGTTACTTGATTTTGCATAGCTCACTGGTAAAGCAAATATTTAGCAGCATGCAAAGATTGGAATATCCTATCTTCTAGAGGGCATTGACGCAATGGAGTGTGCAAATACATTGGTTCTAGGAGTTACCTTTGTTAGAAGGGACTCAGAAGACAAGTTCTTGTGCTGAAAGCAAAAGGTGCACAAGTAAGTGTGCCAACCCTGACAAATATGGACATACTTGTGAAAGTCAGCAGTAGCATAACTTAAGGTTGCAAACGAAGCAAATGGAACATGCTGAAACTTGATCTAATTTTAGATGGGTCTCGTCTTTATTACAAAGCAGCCGCATAAGTGAAATAGAGATCACAAGTTAAAATAGTTACTTTTTTTCTTTTAGAATCCCAACAGTGTGGAAACAGGCTCTTCGGCCCAACAAGTCCACACCGACCCTCTGAAGAGTAACCCACCCAGACCCATTCCCCCTAACCTATATTTACCTCTGACCAACTCACATCCCTGAACCCTATGGGCAACTTAACACAGCCAATCCACCTAATCTACTCATCTCTGATGACTGTGGGAGGAAACCAGAGCACCTGGAGGAAACACACACAGACACAGGGAGAACGTGCAAAAGCTACACAGACAGACAGTTGCCAGAGGCTGGAGTCGAACCGGGGTCCCTGGCGCTGTGAGGCAGCAGTGCAACCACTGAGCCACCACCTTACTGTTGTGTCAATTATTATTTTGCCTGAAGGTAATAGATCAATAGAATTAAAATGTGTAGGGATACAAACATGGTAAAAACAGATGCTGGAAACCAGATTCTGGATTAGTGGTGCTGGAAGAGCACAGCAGTTCAGGCAGCATCCAAGGAGCAGCGAAATCGACATTTCGGGCAAAATCCCTTCATCAGGAATAAAGGCAGTGAGCCTGAAGCGTGGAGAGATAAGCTAGAGGAGGGTGGGGGTGGGGAGACATGTAGAACACAAAAGGTTACTGTCCAACTGTATCCATGGAAGAAGCATCTGTGAAATATAAAAGTGATCAAAAATATTGGATTCCATAGATGAATGGATTAATTTTCACCTCACTATTAGAAGTCACTAAGATTTATTTTAACTGTGCTTAGTTGCGTTCCTCAAGGAGATTCAAGTTAACTGGTCAAAGTACTCAACAGGTAGGATGACAAACTTTACAGGCTAAATGGACTTTTTCTGTCACACTTGTCCTTATGCTGGAATGCCAAAGCTTTGATGAATACATTACCTCATCAATTTTGTGTGAGACGATATATTAGAAACTTCCATGCCTAGCAATTACACTTCTGCCAATTCAGAACTTTACATTCAATTAGCCTACAATTTCATCTACTCTACACTGAACTCCCTTGCACATTAGCCCCCTAGGTTGTACTGTTTAATACTACTAGAGGGATGAACATTTCACCATCAAATTGAACTAAACCAGCTTTTTGCACTGACGTCCCTCATGTTAGTCCTCTTTTCCCAAAGAAAAATCCCCATAGTGCCATAGTTTTACAAACCTTTGGTAGTTTGTCTAAATACTCTTTCACGTTCAAGTACAGACAACAAATTCAAGTCTGTATTAGCACTGAAGCATCACAGCCAACTCTAAGCCTACATACACACTCTCCATACAAACAATCTTGCAACAAGAGTTACTGAACAAACAAAAACAGGAAATCTGGCTGACATTTCTTGCTATACAGTCAAGAAATCATAATGACAATTGCATTAACCTTGCTAAGATGATTTATCTCAACACATTGTGTGGTTCAGTAACACAATGCAATTACTGACTGAACTGCGCAACTCTTGATAGAATGCTATCCACATGCCAGCACTACTCCTACCTTTGATAATCCCCAATGTCTTCTTGTGAATGGATGGCCACTGGACAGTGGATAGGATTTTATAAAGATCTTCTCCACTACTGATATTGATTGCTCATGGACAAAATTACCAACTTATCCATGGCCATCTGGTCAAAGGAAAATATGTAACAGCAATCTTGAATAATCAAAACAGCAAAATCATCGAAAACCTTGAGAACAGCAGCTACTTTGAAACGATGCTTCGAACAATGTGGTCATTTTCATCCTTATTAATGGGACCCTTGTTCTACTGTTCTCTTGGTTGAAACACATTATCATAAAGATCACCATTATATCACTAAGCAACAGTCGAAGTGATGCAGCAAGAAACAAACATGTCAGTTACAATGACTGTCTGGCACAACACATTTTTCCGGAAAGAGTAAGAAACTTATCACATTAGTTAAAACTATTAACCTTTTACAGAGTTAACGGCCAACTGAACAGTCAGAAAGAACAAGTTGACTCCGTTACAATGGAGCAACTCAGCTAATCATAAGCTGAAGGGACAGCCGGTTAGACTTGAGTTAGTGGAACTCAACATGCTTAATCTGACCATTGGACTGTTCAATAATGATCTTGGAACAGCATTTTAGATCATCTTTCTTTCATTTGTAGAACAGTTGATCCAAGAAATAAAATTATCCACGTCTACCTTATCATTAAAATGAGTGATTGGAATTTTTTTTTAAAAATGGAAGTATTTAATGATAGTTAATGTTGCAACTTAATATAAACAACTCTGCTATAGGCACAACCAAATTTTAATTGCAGTTCAACCTGACAATCACAGCGGTAATGCCACAGCTCTGGATGCACATAGATTTAACACAGTTGTAAAGGCAGTCTCCAAAGAGAGGGCTTTTAAAACAAAGTACTTCCCAAACCTGAATGGTGCTCAGTTAACAAGATTAATTTATCTTGCTGTTAAAACCTTCAAATTGCCAAGAATGAATATTAACAATTTGTTGAATTATTAGCCAGTAGGTCATCTTGTCAGAAACAAACATTGTCCATCATTTTGCCATTAGCTTCTTCAACCAGATGTTATGTAAGTAAACTATATCCCAGTTACTAACAAGCAACTGCAGGTAAAAGAAGTCTCATCGGGAGGAAAATATTTTGAAATGTGTTTATTTAGTCATGGAATAGCATTCACAAGTGGTTGTGAAATTAGAGATTTAAAATCAAAGAAATATTACATTTGATCTTGTGCAAGAAACTAATTGTGGTATTCAAAGTAAATATCTTTGGTTAAATAGAATTTTTCACAGAAATGCTGTTCAGGTCCCAACAGGTCCTGGCAGTATTTATGTGCCACACATGCTTTCACTTACCCTACTCTGGTTGACCCAATAAAGACCTAAAATAATATTTCATTGATTGTAAAGAGTGTATACATTTCAAAACAACTAATGAATGTTCTTCCATTAGAAAGTATGCCTAATTCAAAATATTTTCCTTCACAGGTATGATTTCTCCAATTGCTCCATCAGCTCATTCAATTCTTTTCTCCCTCATTTACATATCTAACTTCCTGTTAAATGCATGTATCTGACTCAAACTGTCCATTTGTCAGAAGTGTCGTGGAAAACCCATTTGCAGCTCTAACAACATTCAAGAAGCTTGATACTATTCAGGATAAAGCAATCCCTTGATTTGCACCACACCCACCAACATCCATTACTTCCATTGACAATCAGTAGCAGCAGTGCGTGCCACCTACAAAGTGCACTGCAGAAATTTACCAAAGATCCTTAAACTGTACCTTCTAAACCTTCAACCAGCACCAACTAATAGGACATTGTCAGAAGTCACACAACACTAGGTTATAGCCCAATAGGTTTATTTGAAATCACAAGCTTTCAGAGCACTGCTCCTTCATCAGGTTCAACTGACAAAGGGGCATCACTCCAAACCTGGTATCATGTAACTTCTGACCTTGCCCACCTCAGTCCAACACCAGCACCTCCACATCTTGTAGGACAATGACAGCTGATACATGGGAACATCACCACCTGCAAGATCCCTTCAAAATTACTCACCATCATGATTTGGAAATATATTAGCATTCCTTCAGTGTCGCTGGATCAAAACCCTGGACTATCTCCTTAACTGCATTATGGGTATACCTACAACAAATCAATCAATCAGTTTAGGACAACAGCTTTTCAAGTTAACTAAGGATAGGTTATAAATGCGGGCCCAGTCTTGGACATCCACATTTCATGAATGAATAAAAATACACATTCCACAATCTTACCACACTCGCATACAGAGATTTCCAATGGTGGCAATTTCCAATGGCATCAGAATTTTAGACTCCCCACAAGTTGAAACATCTTTGCTATTTCTATCTGGCACAGCCCTTTGTAATCCTAAACTGATTGATTGATTTGTTGTAGGTATACCCATAATGCAGTTAAGGAGATAGTCCAGGGTTTTGATCCAGCGACACTGAAGGAATGCTGATATATTTCCAAATCATGATGGTGAGTAATTTTGAAGGGATCTTGCAGGTGGTGATGTTCCCATGTATCAGCTGTCACTGTCCTACAAGATGTGGAGGTGCTGGTGTTGGACTGAGGTGGGCAAGGTCAGAAGTCACATGATACCAGGTTTGGAGTGATGCCCCTTTGTCAGTTGAACCTGATGAAGGAGCAGTGCTCTGAAAGCTTGTGATTTCAAATAAACCTATTGGGCTATAACCTAGTGTTGTGTGACTTCTGACAATGTCCTATTAGTTGGTGCTGGTTGAAGGTTTAGAAGGTACAGTTTAAGGATCTTTGGTAAATTTCTGCAGTGCACTTTGTAGGTGGCACGCACTGCTGCTACTGATTGTCAATGGAAGTAATGGATGTTGGTGGGTGTGGTGCAAATCAAGGGATTGCTTTATCCTGAATAGTATCAAGCTTCTTGAATGTTGTTAGAGCTGCAAATGGGTTTTCCACGACACTCCTGACAAATGGACAGTTTGAGTCAGATACATGCATTTAACAGGAAGTTAGATATGTTAATGAGGGAGAAAAGAATTGAATGAGCTGATGGAGCAATTGGAGAAATCATACCTGTGGAGGAAAATATTTTGAATTAGGCATACTTTCTAATGGAAGAACATTCATTAGTTGTTTTGAAATGTATACACTCTTTACAATCAATGAAATATTATTTTAGGTCTTTATTGGGTCAACCAGAGTAGGGTAAGTGAAAGCATGTGTGGCACATAAATACTGCCAGGATCTGTTGGGACCTGAACAGCATTTCTGTGAAAAATTCTATTTAACCGAAGATATTTACTTTGAATACCACAATTAGTTTCTTGCACAAGATCAAATGTAATATTTCTTTGATTTTAAATCTCTAATTTCACAACCACTCTGTTTGTAGTCCTCTCTCGTCTTGCAAAGACATAGACACTTTGGAAGACAAGTTTTTCTTTTCCAAATTGTAAACTTTTAGATTAAAATCATAATAACACAATTACATCAAAATTGCTCTCAACAACAAATGCTGTTTGGCTTGTCCTAGGATGGATGTGTTGTCCCAGTTGAAGTGGTACCATGTGGCAAATTTCACAAGAATGCACAAGCCAACAAACTGGATTTTAAAGCCAAATTCTTAAATGTCTAAACTGATAGATTAAAATAGTGATTTCTCTTTCTGTACCTGAAGCAATGGTAACATTTTACACATTACATCATGAAGCTTAAAATTTCCACAGCATTTATAAAGCTGGTGAAAATTTCACAATATTTGACAACTGAAAGAGCATGATAAATAAATGTAGAAGGTAACAAACACTACATCAGACAAACAGGCAAAAAAATAGCCACCAGGATACAGGAACACCAACTAGCCACAAAAAGACATGACCCACTCTCACTAGTATCCTTACATACAGATGAGGAAGGACACCACTTCGACTGGGACATCACATCCATCCTAGGACAAGCCAAAAAAGAGACACGCACGAGAATTCCTAGAAACATGGCATTCCAACCGGAACTCTATCAACAAACACTGACTTGGATCCCATTTACCACCCCCTGAGAAAAAGAACAGGAAATTACATCACCACAAGAAATGACGCTACTAACCCAAGGAAAGTTAAACACAAATAGAAAGTGAGCCATGCCACCAGAGGCTCACTGATGTTACCTAGTTTGGTGACAAAACATCTGAAAACTAATCTTCCAGCTCAGCGAGCAAACCTACATCCAGAACCTCAACCTAAGCTATAAATCTTCTCAAAACTCACTAATGTTTTAAGAGCTAATCTTGACTCATGAGAAATATGACACCTGGTTAGACAGCACTAAATTTTTTTTTTCTTTCTTTCTGTTCCTGGGATCCCACTGCATGCTCATTGCCTGCCAGATTTAGCTATATAAATAGAATAACTTCACTTCAGAAGAAACTCCTACATTGAGCAAAGCTTTTGTATTTGATTCTGAAAACATGCTAACATATTTCATAAATGCAGGTTCCTTCTGGTTATGTCCCTACCTCAGCAAAGCAACATAATTCCTACCAATTTCTTTTGGAGGAAAGATCAAAGTTCAAACACATTTGTACTTTATCAGGCCTCAAACATACATAGGCAGACAAACAGGGAAAGGTGGAAAGGAATTTGTTCTGACAAATGTTTCTCCAGCACCTAAAGATTATTCTTTTAATTATTAACTTCACAGAGGCATCAACATCCTTGGTTAATGATGAGAAACCACCATGTGGCAAATTTCACAAGAATGCACAAGCCAACAAACTGGATTTTAAAGCCAAATTCTTAAATGTCTAAACTGATAGATTAAAATAGTGATTTCTCTTTCTGTACCTGAAGCAATGGTAACATTTTACACATTACATCATGAAGCTTAAAATTTCCACAGCATTTACAAAGCTGGTGAAAATTTCACAATATTTGACAACTGAGAGAGCATGATAAATAAATGTAGAAGGTAACAGAAACTCAGTGGATTGTACAAGATGACAGACATTATATGGATTGCCGAAGGGGTAAAATGGAAGAAAATTATAATATGCACACTCCACACATTAATGTAAACCCAACTTCTATAACTTGAACACAACAGAAGTTGAACATTATTAATTTTATTCACCTGTCCTTTAAAATAGGATAATGAAATTGGAGTTCAATAAAATCTGGTATGAAAAGCTATCCTGATGGCAACCAATCCTTGTCAATTTTTAAAAACCCATCAGGGTCATTAATGTCTCCTCATTCAGGGAAAATATCTGACCTACACGCAACTCCAGAGGAAATGTAATATGCTTGATTCTTAACTGCCCTTCAACTCGAATGTTTAAAAATTGCAATCTTTCATTAATAATCCTACAAATTGACATCTAATTGAAAATGAGAAGCATTTATGTTTAACTGAAACAAAAATGCATTAGAACAAATGGCAACATGCTTCTCTATTTGTCATTATAAGTGCTAAGTAAGCAGCAAAAATATCTGAATTGCAGAAAGCATGTTGTGTTTGTTTTTGTCAATACAAAGACTAAGTTCCAGCTAAGATACAACAAGGAGTTCCTGGCTTAGAAACGTGCAGGCCTCAGGAGTTTACTACAACCTTGAGACATTCCCAAACAAGAATTTTATCTTTCAAAATTTTTAAATGCAATTATAACTCAGAAATAGCATCTTCAGTTACTATTGTTATCTTACTGAGATGTTTCATATCACTATATTTGACAGGAAGATGTTTGGCAATATTTTCATGAGATAGGTGATATAATGGAGTCCTGTCATAGAGAAATTTTTTTTTGATAAACAATAGTTTTACTGTATGTAAAATATATATGCATGCATGAATGTATACATATACCAATACACACATAGGCACCTTCACCACCCGCGTTCAAAGGGCCAAACGAACTGTAGCAAAGTACTACTGCTGGATAAACAAATGAAAATGCAATGGCATTGTAGGGGTGGAGGCAGGAGCAATGCGACTTCCTTGGATACTTGAACTTCTGCTTATTTTGATGCTTCAAAATATAGATGTTGGAGAGGAACTACATACTTGTACTTGCACAGGCCTCTCTCCAACAGCAGAATTCAAGGTTCAGCCAGTGTAATGGCTTGAGGTAGTAGCAAGCTAGATGCCTGTAATGTTGTAGAAAATTCATATCGCATGCAGTAGTTGTGGTTCTACAGTAGACATCTGTAGCATAGATGCATCTTCATAACTAAGTTAGTTATTTACAGCACAGAAGGAGCCGATGCAGCCAATGAATCTACATAGAATTATTTGTATTTGTACGAAAGTAACTCACTGGCAATGGGTCACAAAGCAACACCCCAAAACATACTACATACAAAACTAGCCTCTAAAATTAAAATAATTCTCCTTTACAGTGACCAAATTTCTCCTTAGATTCTAATTATGATTGCCATTTCTTCATTATCAATCCCATTTTAGATATTAATGTTGGAACTCAGCACTGTGACAACACAGAGTGCAAAATCACGGAATGTTGCTTTGTACATAAAAGCCAATATTGATGGCCTATGCCCCCATGGGAATGGTATTCGCTAAGAGTTCATCCTGGTAGCACCGTAGACACATCACCCAGCCCACACTTCCTTTGGAGGAATACAGAACTCACCCTAGATTCAACAAAGAAATAAAAGTAAAACAAATTTCTGCATTTACTTAGCACTTTCATAATGCTATTATCATCATTTTCTCAAGGATTACTCAAGAGGTAGAAATTTAGAGTGACTGCAATGCAATATGTGGAATGCAAGTTTCTTTGGTCTTCTGATCTATAAGGGTATAAGTGCCAAAAATCAAAACATCTTAATTAAAAATAATACATGAAATTACTTTTCATTTCCCTATGAACTCTGGGAAATTTTATTACATATATTTCCAACCAAATGTCCTGTTGTATTATATATTATACTAGTGTTCTGTTACTGAGTTCAAGAAGCATTTATCCTGTCCTGCTTCTTTCAAACTCCAGAATTCAACTGCTCAAAGAGGCACATCACAGCTGGTCAACTCTCCATTCGCCTTCTTTAACCACATTTTAACAAATGAAGGAAACTGCCATGCTGATATTATTAATAAGATGCTTCTGTATTCAGGGTCTCTAAAAGAAACTACTAAATATAATTACAATTTGCATCATCGCTCCTGTTTAAATACCAAACAATATATTCTGGAAATGAAAGCTAGTCAAACCACGGACTAATCTGGATATTCATCTGCATTGTAACAGTAAAACCTGCTAGACAAGTTCAGGATCAATCTGTGATTCACTCTGCTGAAATCAGTTCAAAGCGTTGTCAGTTCACTATAGTTTAAACAACAAACTAACATATTTAGCATTTCTAAGCTCTCCCCTTCTAGATAATGCCGTTTCAAGCACAGTAGCGCCTCGACTTACGAACTTAATCCGTTCTGGGACCCGGTTCGCAAACTGAATCAATTTTTCCCATTGTTCGGATAGCGTAAGAATGCTTGGACATAGCAACGAACGCTGTTCACAGCGCACGCGCCAAAGACGAACTGAATGAAATCACGCGAGGCCCAAAGCTTTTGCGTTCAACAAGCGCGTAGCAAAGCAGAACAATGAAACCACGTGGTCGCACATGGGCTTTTTGCATTTGTACCTTCAGTCGTACCTTGAATTTCGTATGTATGTTGAAGCAAAATTTTACGTACAATCCTGTCTGTAAACCAATTTGTTCGTGAATGGGGTCGTTCGTATGTCGAGGCGCTACTGTAATCCTATTGCTTTCTCATCCACTTTGTTTAGCTCTTTTCCCAACAAAATGAGCAGTGGTACACTGGATCTATTCAGGCCAGTACTGTTTCCATTCGGACTCCAATTCCAATAGGAGTCATTGCTAATTGCCCAAAAGCAATATTGTCTCAAACTGCTGAAGTCAGTGGCGAAGTTGCTTCCACAATGCGACTGTTAGATGTGGCATCCCCGGTTTTACATCTAGCAACCTAAGCCTTGCAGGGGGTGGAGAATCTTTGCAGAGGTTGGGAAGTGAGCCATTTAATGTAATTCAAACTCCAATCTGTCATACAACCACTGCGTTAATCCAGTGGTAGACAACCTATGGTCAGCAGTGGATGACTTGATCATAGAGCTGCCATTGAAGATTTCTTTATCTTTCTTTAAGGGTTCAGAAAAGATTTACAAGGATGTTGCCAGGATTGGAGGGTTTGAGCAATAGGGAGAGGTTGAATAGGCTCAGGCTGTTTTTGATGGAGCACTGGAGGCTGAGGGATGACCTTATAGGGTTTTTTAAAAGCACAAGTCTTTTTTCCCTGAGATGGGGGAATCCAGAACTAGAGGGCATAAGTTTAGGGTGAGAGGGGAAAGATATAAAAGAGACCTAAGGCGCAACTTTTTCACGCAGAGGGTGGTATGATATTGGGTTGGCATGGACAAGTTGGACTGAAGGATCTGTTTCCATGCTGTACATCTGACTCTAAAGTAGATGGTGACACTTTTTCTCCATCTCACCATTTTCTATTAACTAAATATCAACCACTCATTTTCATTCTTTGTTCATGGAATGAATGTGTCATTGATTAGACCAGCATTTATTGTCAACCCTAATTGCCTGAGAAAAGGTGGTGGTGAACTGTCTCAACCTCGCACTGGCAACTATTGAATGTAAATTTTATGTAAATTTGCAGGATTCATTAGTGTAGTTCTTGATGAATTCATAAGCACTCAAAATATACAATGGACTCAGGATCCACATGAATAAAACAAACACTGATTTCCTCCTGCTTCAGAAACCATGCCTGGGACCTTAAATCATGAGGAGATGTATTGTGCTTTTCTCCTCCCTTTCCAAGAGATCCTGCCTTTCCATGCCCCACCCAATAAATTACAGGGGCTTTCAAATCAGTTTTGAAATTTTTTTTCTCATACATTTGCGAACTGCATTGACCGAAAAAAACTCCGTTCAAGTGCATCATCATGTTTTGGTCAACGATACAGTAAAGAAATGTTGTTCTAAACATTCTATTAAACTGATAATGGTCCTTCTAGTTACTTTTCTCGCAATATCATGAAGCATTAGGATGTGGATAAAGTGAGAGTCACTAATCAAAGTAATTAGATTAGATTAGATTTCCTACAGTGTGAAAACAGGCCCTTTAGCCCAACCAGTCCACACCGACCTTCTGACTAATGCACCCAACACTACGGGCAATTTAACATGGCCAATTCACCTGACCTACACATCTGTGGACTGTGGGAGGAAACCGGAGCACCCAGAGGAAACCCATGCAGACATGGGGAGAACATGCAAACTCCACACAGGCAGTCGCCCGAGGCTGGAATCAAACCTGGGACCCTGGCGCTGTGAGGCAGCAATGCTAACCACTGTGCCACTGTGCCGCTCAACAATTATGTTGAGCCTTTCAAAAACACCACCCAATAAAACTTTAATACTTACTTACATAGTAGATCTTAAAATGGGAGCTAAAACATTGCAAACCAGGTTTAAAGGCTTATAGAGATGTACAGCACAGAAACAGACCCTTCAGTCCAACCTGTCCATGCCGACCAGATATTCCAACCCAATCTAGTCCCACCTTCAAAGCACTCGGCCCATATCCCTCCAAACCCTTCCTATTCATATACCCATCCAAATGCCTCTTAAATGTTGCATTTGTACCAGCCTCCACTGCTTCCTCTGGCAGCTCATTCCATACACGTACCACCCTCTGCATGAAAAAGTTGCCCCTTAGGTCTCTTTTATATCTTTCTCCTCTCACCCTAAACCTATGCCCTCTAATTTTGGACTCCCCCACCCCAGGGAAAAGACTTTGTCTATTTATCCTATCCATGCCAGTCATGCTTTTAAAAACCCTGATAAGGTCACCCCTCAGCCTCTGACGTTCCAGGGAAAACAGCCCCAGCCTGTTCAGCCTCTCCCTATAGCTCAAATTCTCCAACCCTGGCAACATCCTTGGAAATCTTTTCTAAACCCTTTCAAGTTTAGGAAGGAGACCAGAATTGCAGGCAATATTCCAACAGTGGCCTAACCAATGTCCTGTACAGCCTCAACAGGACATCCCAACTCCTGTACTCAATTCTCTGACCAATACCAAACACCTTCTTTACTATCCAAACTACCTGCGACTCCATTTTCAAGGAGCTATGAACCTGCACTCCAAGGTCTTTTTGTTCAGCAACACTCTCTAGGACCTTACCATTAAGTGCATAAGTCCTGCTAAGATTTGCTTTCCGAAAATGCAGCACCTCACATTTATCGGAATTAAACTCCATCTGCCACTTCACGGCCTATTGTCCCATATGATCAAGATTCTGTTGTAATCGGAGATAACCACGTTCACTGTTCACTACACCTCCAATTTTGGTGTCAAGAGATCCAGTTAAAGGATCAATTAAACATTGGGAATGCCAAAGCCATTATCTTGGTTCCCTACAACAAACTCTACCATTTATCCCACTTGACTCATCTGCTGTGGCCATATTTTCAGTCAATGGCCCTAATAACTTCATGCCACATGGTATGTCTGCTTTTTAATGCTCCTGTGAAGGACCTTGGAATATTTAATTACATTGATGATGCTACATAAATAAAGGTTATTGTTATTATAAGTGGTTTACTATTGCCAATTCACTGCTTCAGTTAAACACAATTGGGATTATGCAGTGAAAACTTCAGAGCAGTACAAGTAATGTGCATAGAATCTGCTTGTCACTGAAGGCCATTTCTTGAAATTAAGTTTCCATTTCATGATGACCCATTAATTTGCCAGCATGAGGTTTATAGCTGATAAAATTAAAGCTTACAAAGCTGCCTTGGGGAAAGAATAACAGTTTATTTGGCATTCAGGAACTCTGCAGGCATTTCCTGAAATTATCACAGTTCCTGCACTTGCATAGCATTGTACATTAACATATCCATGCTCTAGTAAATAGAATTTCCACACAAGTATGATAAATATGATATAATCACCAAACAAAATATAGAATTTCAGTTGTGCAATGCCAGACTTTACTCATTTTGAAGTTGTATAAAGCACCAATATTATTCATTACTATTTTTGCAATGATATTTTAATATACAACACACATTAAAACAACTGAAGAATGCTTGAAAGGGGAAAGCTATTTTTCTCCATACACTTTTTTTTGCAAACAAAACACTATGGACTTGACCTCAATTGATGTCAAAAAAGGCCAGCCCCTCACTTGAAAGCTCCTCATAAGAGCTGGAGAACAAAATACAAATGACAATGTGTGGACAAGGAAAGAGAAAACAGCCTAGTGTATCTTATTTGTAGTTCCTCGTTTAGGGTATACTCTTTATGACAAAGTTACTAGATAGTTACTAGAATTTTTTTTCTGTATTTGTATTGAAATTAGATTATACAAATTATCTATTGCTCTCAGCATTAATCAAAGCTATTAGCAAAAACAATAACAATAGTGTGCCAGAAATATGCTGTTGGTAAACAAATCAGCCACTGTCTAATTGAATGGATTGAGAATCTGAATGGACACTCCCATTCCTATGTTATTAATACATTTGAAATTAATGGTTATCTTTATTTATAAAAAGATTACTTATTGCCTTTCATTATAGCTACATGACACAGTTAGTAATACACTTTGCTCTACAACAAGACTCAGGGTTCAAGTCCCACTCCAAGGTAAAATCACCCATAGGACCACAGGTTGCTCTCTCATCAGAGAGAGATGACTGATGGGAGTTTAACCTAAGGGTCAGGTGAGCGCTTCATTCTGACCTCAGCCAGTGCAGAAATTGAAGTCATTCTGTTGGCATCACAAACAAGCCAGCCAGCCAACTGAGCTACGCAGAGCCGGAGTACAAAAGTCATGGCAGACAATCCAGCATTGTACTGAGTGGAGTGATCACAATGGAGGTGGCATTTTCAATTGAGACATTAAATTAACGTCCATGCAGCTAGATGGATTTAAATTAACCCATGGTCTTATTTCAAAGAAGGGCAGGGGTTGCTTCCTGTGGTGTTCTAGTCAATTTATCCCACAATCAACACAACTGATAAATATGCTATTTGTAGGAGCTTGATGATCACCTGATGAAGGAGCATCGCTCCGAAAGCTAGTGTGCTTCCAATTCAACCTGTTGGACTATAACCTGGTGCTGTGAGATTTTTAACTTTGATGGATGTAAACTGACTGGTGGATTAATACATTACCACAGTGACTACAGTACTTCCTTGGCTAGTAAGCACTTCAAGATATCTGGTGCTGCATAAACATAAATATTTCTTTCATTTAAAGTTGCTTAATATGAATAACCTGAGCATTCTGTTTTTGAAGCAGTGTATTTTCCATGTTGCTGTTGGATAATTTAGCATTTTAGGCATTAACACACAAAACTTTGTATCATTGGGTATATGCTCGTCGGCTGAGAACTTTGTAAAAGCAGTCCGTAGGGAAGCAATTAAACCTATGGAATATTTCATCCAAAGTCAAAACAAAAATTGTTCTTAAATTGATCAAATTTTGATATCTCAAGTCCAAAAATATTCCTAATCTTAATATTCCATATCTTAAATGGTGATCAAGACTCCTCAACATGTGTAAATAGGTTTGCAACCCACATTGCTCTTCTCATCACTATTCCCTTCTCTGACCTGTTGACAACTCCATTAGACAATCTCGCACATACAGAAAAATACTCTGACTTAAAGTGTTGCTACAAGAAGCAATTCGGTAGAAAAATATCCTATTTAGTCAATAGGCTTCTAAGAGACAAACATTTACATTCCACCAGTAATAGACTCTTAAGCAAAGGTGTTTTACCTTCTTAAGTTCCTGAAAATGCTCTCTCAAGAAAGAAATATTGAAGTATATTTTCCATTGAAAATATAGAATGTGTGCTCTTGGTTATTTCCTTGGCCAGAAGGCCATTTGACCCATCATACTTGCACCGGCTCAATTTTCTAGTCTGGCTCTATTATCCAGTGCCAATCTCCTGGCTTTTCCCCATATCCCTGCAAACCATTACTATTGAATAAAAATCATCCAATGCCTCTTTATGTATCAATTGAACCTACCTCCACCACATTTACAAAATATACATTCCATATCCTAACTAATCTTTATTTCCTCTTTCAAAACACCTTTGCTTCATTTGCACATCATTTTAAAACTACACCATCTCATTAAATTTCTTCTTGCAGTTTTCATTTAACCTATTTTTCTAATGGACCTGTTTAGGGATGTTATTGCACATCTCTGGAGCAGGCCACCCAGTCCAGGGGTAGGGACACTACCACTCTGCCACAAGAGTGCTATGCCCTCTCATTACGGTTTCATTTACAAGTGGAAACAGCTTATCCTTATCTACCCTGTACAGCCCTCTCGTGATTTTGAAAACCTTAATCAAGTGGCTTCCCAGCTTCCTTCTCTCCAGGGAGAACAGTCCCAACTTCTTTGATCTTCCCCGAGGCTGAAGTTTCCCACACCTGAGTTCATCCCAATAAATTGCTACTGCACTCTCTCCAACGCATTCACATATTTCATATAATGTGGTGCCCACAAGAGTAGACAGTACTCCAGCTGAGGTCTAACAAGAATCTTGTCCAAGTTCAACATCAACTCCTTACTTTTTCACTTCATGCCCCTATTAGTAAAGTTGAGAACGCTATTTACTTCCATCTCCACTTGTTCTGCCACATTCAATGATCAGTCCTCATATGTAACTAGTTCCCACTGCTCCTACACCTTCTTTTTGTTTCAAGTGTTTCAACGTGCTTACAACCAAAGTGTATCATATCGCACGTCTCTGTATTGAACCTCACCTGGCACATCCCCGCCCACTCCACCGACTTATCAAAGTCCTCTTGGAGTTCCACACTATGCTCCTTGCAGATTAAAATTCTTCCAAGTTTAGGGTCATCTGTAAGCTTATACATTTAGGAAAATCAAGTGTCCCAATACAGACTTCTGAACAACTCCACAGCAAACCATCCGCCAGCCTGAAAAATATTCATTGACTATTACTCTTGATTTTCTATCACTCAGCCAATTTTGCATCAACTTTGCCATAGTTCATTTTATACCACAACTTACAACTTTTCTCATAGTTCTGTGGTGAGGAACAATATCAAGTACCTCTGGAAATTGGAATATACCATGTCAGAAGCATTATTCACATCAACCCTTTCCTTCTTAAAAAAACTCCAGCATGTTAGCTAAACAATTTCCACTTTCAAAATCATGTTGATTGTGACCACTAATTCTATCTTGAAAAATTGCTTCCAAGCGTTCCCTCACTAGCAAATTAAACTAACTGGTCTGTGATTGCTTGAATCATATCTTCAAAGCTTATTTTAACAAGGCATATTGCTGGCAAATCTCCAATCTTCTGAACCTCCTGGGAGTCCAGGGAAGACAAAGATTATGGCTAGTGCTTCCACAATTTTTGCCTTCACTTTCTTCAAAATCCTTGGGTGCATCTCATCCTGTCCTTAAGTGCCCACAACCTATCCAACACTACTCTTCAATTAACTTTGCACTGTTCTACCAAGAGTTTCTTCGTCTTCTGTTACCATGGTCTGTGCAGCATCCTCGATTTAAGAACTTAGCCATGTCCCGACTCCATCTGTAAATTTCTTTTTTGGCCACTGTTCGGTCATACTCTTCATTTAACCACTTTTACCATTCAAATGCCTATGAAAGACGTTCAAATTTCCCTTTATCTTAGTTCCTAGTCTTTTCTCATGGTTCTGCTTTGCTTATTCAGCACCCTGCCGAAACTTTCGGCACTCTTGTTGGTTCTCATTTAGATTTTCTCCCTTGCACGAATCATAAGCACAGTTTTTCTTTCCAATGTTAATTTCTACCTCCATGGTCATCCACAGAGCTCTGGATTTGTCTCTCCCCTCACTTGCACACGAGAGAATATATGACCCCTCCCATTGTTCTGCTACTGATCTTTCCTCCAACCTCTAGTTGGAATCAATCCTGTGCAGCTCAGTTCTCACCCCATAGAAATCAGCTTCTGCTAATTGATTGTTCTCATTCTGGACTGTTGCATGCTATTCTGCAGCACCATCCTGAACGTGATGACACAAATGATTGGTGTTACTTAGATGATCCCCACTGACTCTTGATCCACTCGGCCCATCTCACTTCTACATGTTGGACTGGATTCGTTCTACTATAGAAAACACTCCCTAAAACAATCCAGGAGCACTTAATCCTTACTGTCTCTTAAATATAGACTAAGATTCTGGTAACGTGAGTAACTGAAATCCCCCATCATAACTGCACTATAAATGTTGGCAATTCTCTTAAATTCCTTGAAGAGTTGATCTTCTACATCCTTTTCATGAATTGGTAGTCTGTAGACTATATTGAGCAATGTAATTGCACCTTTTTTATTTGGCAGTCTAGCCAAATTAACGCAGTCCTTGAACCTTTGTGACATCCTCCTCCATTAGCACTGCAATTGTTTCCTTAACCAATACTGCTATCCATCCTTCCTTCCTTTGTTATCCTTCCTGAATAGCTTATAACCAGGAACATTTAATATTCAGTCTTACCTTTTTTGAAAAGTCTCCATCACATACTTTACATTCTGCGCCTGTAACTCCTCAACCTTATTTATTATACCCGGTGTATTTACATATATGCACAGTAGTTCTGCTCTGGACTTTCTTTCTGTTACCCCTACTTTGACTTCACCTATTATTGTATTATTTTCTTTACTGGTGCCAGTTGTATCCTTAAATATTTTGTGAGCTCTGTTATTCACCTCTAACAGTCTTTGTTCCCATACGCTTGATAAGTTAATTTAAAGCCCTTCTAATGGCACGAACAAAATGCCCTGCAAGGTCCTCAGTCCTAGCTCAGTTTAGATGCAACCTGTTCAGTTTGAGCACATGCCATCTTCCACAGAGCCAAATCACTAGTATTGCATCTCCCTTTAGGTTATCCAGAATTTTCAGACATGCACTCCAGTATGCATTACAACTCCAAAGAATAATTGAAGTCATGTGCCAGCAGTAAATTACAATGACACCCTCAAGAACATACCATCTCAGAAAGGAGTTAGCTTCCAGTTTGGCCGTTAACCATCTGTTGTTTTATAAAATGCACATGAACATTTCTGCTGAAGAAAATTCTCAACTTAAATGAAATTATCTCAGGTTAATATTCAGCTGACCAAACCTTCAGTACCAGCAAAATAAAAAGGACACATTAAACAAAATTATTCACTCTTAGTATGTGAGTATTGCAAGTACGGTCAATATTCCATTGTAGATACCTAGTCGTCCTTGAGAAGTGAGCATTGGACCACCTTGTCGAACAATCCATATTATAGTTAACAGCCTGGAAACATATTCTGAAAAAAAAAGTCAATCTACATTCTCACACTGACTACCTTGTAAAGGATGTACCATTTTCTGGTTACTTAAATAAAGTAAGTATTTCCTACATACTGCACAATGAAATGATATATGAATTACATCTAGGAAACCATAAATAAAAGAAAAAAAAATGGTTTAGGTTTCAAAGACCACAACACTCTGTCATTCTTGGCACTACAGTGATGCACCTCCATCGTCAATTTAATCAACAAACTAATTAAAGTTCTCCAAATTTTGTGACTGAAAATACTAAACTAAAAGTATCTATAAATAGGAAGAGGAAAGATCACAATTAAAATACAGAGTTGTTAAATAAACCAGTCCCATGTGCTGAATGTTAAGACAACACGCTAAGTAATTTGTCCACAGGGAACAGCTTTAGCAGTGGAAGCTCAGCAAACCTTGTGTGTTGACCTTCTAGCTGTACAAAAGATTCCTGTAATTTTCTAATGTCAGTTTGTTCAGAGTAAATACATTTTACTTGTAGTTGCAGACAAGAAATAAACCCAACATTATACTTATTTTTAGATGGTTTCAATTAGTATATACATAATCGTGTAAAATTAATTAGACTCATTTTTTTTTCATAATAAAGGCCTCTTAATGAAATCAGAATCAGAACCAAAGCACAGCTCACAATGAATGAGTAAAATCTGAGTACCACTGTGTTGACAAAGTACTTTTCAGGTTAATTGCACAAAACTGTCCACAATTCAGTAACAATTATATTAAAGTATTGATCTCACTAAAATAAGCTATAAAAGGTGGTTGTTGAGGGAGGTAGAAAATTCACAATGATGAAATTGGTAGTCCTCATGTGAATTATTATGAAGGCCAATAGTCAGACACAGGGTTGAATGTTCCAGCTGATGCCTAAGTAATAAATACATTCCCAACATCCATCAATATGCAGCCACTAATAGCACAGAAGTTCAAAAAAACTTTTAAAGTTGGCTGGATCTTACATATCAACCTCAAATCCCTTTTCCCATGCTATCTCTGTGTGATCCATGCAAATAAGAAATCGCGTTTGGCATGTTTTCCTTTATTAGTCATAGCATTAAGTCTAGGAGTTGGGGAGGTCATGTTGTGGCTGTACAGGACATTGGTTAGGCCACCACTGGATAGTTTGCGCAATTCTGGTGTCCATCCTATCAGAAGGATGTTGCGAAACTTGAAAGGGTTCAGAAAAGATTTATGAGGATGTTGCCAGGGTTGGAGGATCTGAGCTAAAGGGAGAGGGTGAACAGCCTGGGGCTGTTTTCCCTGGAGTGTCAGAGGCTGAGGGGTGACCTTATAGAGGTTTATAAAATCATGAAGGGCATGGACAACATTTATATGGCTAGTCCAGTTCAAAACCTGGTCAATGATAACTGCCAGCATGCAGATAGCGGGGGAGTCGTTGATGGCAATGTCATGAAGTGTCAAGGAGTGGTGGCTAGATTCTCTCTTATTGGAGATGGTCATTGAGGTCCCTTTGAACATCAACACTTTCCAGTTACTCATCATTTAATAAATAGCTTGCACTGTCAATCCTCTTACCAAATTGGATAACGTTAGATCATCCACATTTTATTCTATTTGCTCTTACCCACTCAATCAGCCAATCCAAATCCTTTGGGATCCTCTTTGCATCTTCCTCATAAAACCTATTTTTGTGTCATCTGCAAATTTTGAAATATTACAGATTGTCCCCAAATTATTGATATAGATTGTCAACAGCTGGCATCCAAGCACTGATTGTCATGATACCAGTCAGTCACAGCTTGCAAGTCTATCTGAAGCCTTCCAGAATTGCAAATGCAACAAATCCACTGTTTCACCCTTAACCATTTTTCTTGTAATTTCCCTAAATGAAATCTGACAGGACTATCAAACATGATTTCCTCTTCACAAATCTTCATAAACCCCCCACTCCTTTGACTGAAAAAAAATCTTTAACTTCCTTTGTTAGCCACAGTTAAATTTGCTTTTCTTATTGGACTTTTGGACCTTAAAAGAACCGTAAATTCATTGCAAGCCAAGTATTAATTTGTAAATATTACTATTATTCATTTCCTGTCTGCCTTCATATCTTTTAAATGTATTTTCCCAACCAATTAGAGCCAATTTGCCCCTCACACTTACAATTTCTTCCTTTAAATTTACTATGCTAGCATTTAGCAAGTTTTGAGAAGAGCAAACCTACATCCAGATCCCAGTTTTTGACTGAACAATGTAGTTTACAAACTTAATGGAAAATACTGTATCATGGTCACTGTCCCCTAAATGTTCTTCCCACAACTATTATCAATTAGCCCTTTCTCAATTCACAATACTAAATCTAAAGTAGCCTATTGCTAGTTGGTTCCTCAAAAATTCAACTCTGGAAAAATATCTTGTCGACAGCTCAGGGAAATCATCCTCCATGTCACAGGTGTTCATTAGATTTACCCAATCTATATACAGATTGGAACCACCCATAAATTCTGCATCATCTTTGTTACATGCATCTCTAATTGCTTGGTCTACATTGCTCTACACTGCCACATACTGTTCCATGGCCTACAAACAACTCCTACCAATGTTTAAATGCTGCCCCTTACACACTTCATGTTAGCTCTGATAAAAAGCTTTCTCTTCAATGACGTTGCTTGACCCACTGTGATCTCCAGCAATTTTGTACAAATTCCAGCATCTGCTGTAATTTGCTCCTTCCAATGTTTGCTGTCTCTTGCTCTTCCTTAGCTCCATCCAAATGGAAGCATCGTTTTGTTTTTCTGACCAATTTGAGGAACGCCAAACCCTCCATTGCGGAAAGGTGGTTGAGTATTTTCAACTTTTAGAGATCCATAGAATCATACAGCATAGAAACAAGCCCTTCAGCTCACCATGTCTCGGCCATAGCAAACACTAAACTACACTAATTCCATTCACTCACACTTGGTTCATAGCCTATTATGCCCTGATGTTTTAAGTACTCATCCAAATACTTCTGAAATTTTGCAAGCATACTTGCCTCCACCACCCTCTTAGGCAGCATGTCTCATACATCTACCACCCTCTAGGTGAAAAAAACTCCTGAGAACTCCTCCAAACCACTTACTTCTCACCTTAAACTTATGCCCTTTCATCTGAGACACAACCATCATAGGGAAGAGATTTTCCGAACCTCTTCTGTGCCTCTCATGATTTTTTATACAACAAATCAGATTCCACCTCAGCCTCCTCTAATCCAAGGAGGACAAATGCAGCCTAACCAATCTCTGCATAAAACTGAGACTTTTCATCTCAGGCAGCATCCTGGTGAATTTCTTCTGCACCACTCTCTATGCAACCACATCCTTCTGATAGTTTTTCTTCAGGATTGTATCTTAGGAAGAATGGAGGAGGAATGATCAGAAAATGAGGCTTGAAGCAACACTCATCAGAAACATTGAGAAATATCTACATTGGGAGAACAATCAGTTCATGTGAACTTACATTTGAGACAGTCCTGTTATACAATTGAAACTAATGAAGTGGTCTTCATACCCATTTAATATTATGCTTCATCTTTCATGCTAGTTTATTTTGAAATGGTTTTTGGATTCTCTGCATTGCATGCCCAAATAACAACAATAGAACCTAAGATTCACAAACTGCAGTATTCTCATTGGTATCAAACATCCAGCACTGAACAATTTCAAATTGCAGTTTAAAATACAAAAGGAATATCTAGCTGATCATGGCATCATAACAATAAAGTTTGAATTGCTTTGTAGCCTCAGTAACTTGCTCACTGTCCCACCATCTATGCATCCAGATTACAAAGCATGAATAAAAAGGATAACGATAGCATATAGTTATCAGTCCCATAAACTAACAACTAGACTACCTCAGTGACGTCAGATCCCACGGGACTGGGTCCGGAGTGAAGAAGATTCGAATGAAGTCCAGCTCTGCCAGGGTCCAGTATATAGTTTAAATGGTGAATAAATGTTACTAGTTTATACTAATACCAATGACCAGTCTAGCTCAGAAACAGATAACGATGTTCTTACAATAACATCGAAGAAACACACAACTAAACAATTCAAATATTCGGCTTGAGTTTGAGAGAGACTCAATAGAATCATACAGTGTGAAAGCAGGCCATTTGGCCCATCAAGTCCACACTGACCCTCCAGACAGCATCCCACCCAGACCCACACCCCTCTCCGATCCCTGTAATCCTGAACATAGCTAATCCACCTAACCTGCACATCCCTGATGATTATGGACAATTTGGTATGGTCAATCCACTTAACCTACACATTTTTGGACCTTTTATTTTCTTCAATTGCAAGTCACCCGAACTTTTTCACAGCAAAATGGAGTTCAACTTAAATCCAGTGCAAACTGAGCTCCCTGATCTGATGCACTTCAAATATTTCTAGAAAATTTTCATAGTTTTTCAAATATTGCTAGAAATAGCTCAAAACTGACCATGTCCTTAGATTTAATTCATTTTCAGGAGGAGTGCATGTTGGTTATGTTCAACTTATGAGAAAGTCATAGAATCATAGAGATGCACAGCATGGAAACAGACCCTTTGGTCCAACCTGTCCATGCCGACCAGGTATTCCAATCCAATTTAGTCCCATCTGCCAGCACCCGGCCCATATCTCTACAAACCCTTCCTATTCATATACCCAACCAAATGCCTCTTAAATGTTGCAATTGTACGAGCCTCCAACACTTCTTCTGGCAGCTCATTCCATACACGTACCACCCTCTGCATGAAAAAGTTGCCCCTTAGGTCTCTTTTATATTTTTCCCCTCTCACCCTAAACCTATGTCCTCTAGTTCTGGACTCCCCCACCTGAGGGAAAAGACTTTGTCTATTTATCCTACCCATGCCCCTCATGATTTTATAAACCTCTAGAAGGTCACCCCTCATCCTCTGTCGCTTCAGGGAAAACAGCCCCAGCCTATTCAACCTCTCCCAATAGCTCAAATCCTCCAACTCTGGCAACACCCTTCCATAAGTCCTTCCATAATGTTTTCAAGTTCTTGGTATTTCTAAAGTTACGGGTTTCACATTTCAAATAATGAATCAATCAATAGTTTCCTACCAAAGCACTGAACATTTCCCTTTAAGATTTATCTACATAAAATCAGACAATTCCTCATGGGCTACTCATACAGAATCATGACCAACTTTTTCAACAAGTCCCAATTGTCAGCTTTTAAAAGCTCTTTAGCTTTTAACAGAAAACTCGAATGACTGAAAATCCACCAGAGAACACTGGCAGCGGACAATGTGGTTACCCGAATAGAAGAAAGCACAATCTTCATTTGTGATTGTTTAATAATCGAACGTCATGTTATAAAACTCCATGAGAGCTGGTTGCACAAATGATATCCCATACTTATTCACAATCAAACTCACTTCATCTCCTTATGCATCACAGGCCCTTTTTTAAAAAAAGGGTGTAAAACAGCCATAACATTTGTGTTTGTGATTGATGATCAATAAGAATCGCACTTAACTTTGTGGTTCTGTTTCTAAAGATCCACAACAGACGTGCTCAGTTTTAAATTGCTAAGAAAACAGCTGCAATAAAAAGGTGGTAAAAGATTGTTATGCAGTAGTGTGCAAAAATACAAGTAAACTTAAATTAGATCAATTCAGCAGCAACATGTATCAAATTAAAATTATGCAGAAAAGATTAGTCTGCCCCTGCAAAAGAATAATACACAAAGTGATGAAACGGTCTGTACTTTGGCCCCTCAGTCTGGGTGGGGTGTTGAAAATGGCAGAGGGCTGCCATATGCATTTGTCCCTGGGCCTGACCAAGATGACCAGCCACAAACTCAGGTTACACACGTTAGTGATGGTGTTAGCTCTGGTTAACTGTCTGTCTTTCGTGGCTATGTGCACCCTGAGTGGTTGCAGTGGACACCACGATGCTTGTAGCCTTACTTGTGAGCAGTGGGCACTAGAGGGATTGAAGCAAATTTCTGTCAAAAGGAAATAATGTATTTTTAAAACAAAAAGTTTAATCTTTGTTTAAGCTCATTTTTTATAGTTTGCACCTTGCACCTCACCATAAATAAGTGAGTACTTATAAATAAATAAGAATTTTTATTTAGAATAAACAAAGATTTAATGACTTTAGGAGGATCAGTGGCGCCCTGTTTGGTAAGCTAAAATAAACTCAGTCAAATGCTTTCACTGCACCCAGGTCATCAAAGCAACATTAATTCACAAACAAAATGCTGCTAATGCTGTGAAACACATCTCAGAATTGGCTCATTATAACGTCCAATGTAGTGAGTAGGAAAGAGGAGTAAGAAATGCATGAAATCATAATGCATAACATTAAACCATGATTATGAAACTATAAGAAATAACATATTGCAGTAGTAGACTTCTGATGGGAAGTGAATCATGACTTCAGATAAGCTTTAAGTTTATTAACTGAGGTTACCATTGATACAGAGATTAATAGGAAATGTCAGAGCAACCTCAAGTAGTTGTAAGTCTTTCTGCATCAATTTCTACAATTTTTCAAATAAAAGGTATAACACATTGGCTGGTATTATATTGCATTTTGTGTTTAAAGTAGGTGTAGCGAGGAAGAGGCATAAAATGAGGGCACACAACTGAAATAAGTGCAACTTGGACCAAGGATGTCAGACACCAACTTCAGTAGACCTGCAGTTCAATCCAACTGACAGTCTCAAAAATGACATAGGCTTATCATGGTTGTTTATAATAATAACTACAGTCCAAAATTATTCGTCTCACTGTAAAGAGTTTTGAAATGTTCAGGTGGCTGCAAAAAGTGTAATATTGATCTAAGTCTTTACTTTTAAAGTATCAATATATGATACAGCAGAAACTAGCTTTTGCATTGAATAAAGTGTTAAGATTGAAGCAACCAGACCAGAGCTTCCCAAAGTGGGGACTGGAACCCCTAATGGAGCAGAGAGCTGAAATCTTGTGGGTCCTGAGTTCAGAGGCAGTAATGGCAACCCTGGAGTTCCAACAGTTATATTGTATTCCCTCTTTAAAAAGTCCATTCCCTCACAGAAACACTTTCCCTGCACCCCAATCTCACTCCACTTTCTCTTGGTTCTCACAGTGGGATTTCAATTTCAAACTTTGACATGGGGTCACAGTGGGAAAAAGTTTAGCAAGTATTGATTAGGCTTTTGACCAATTAATAAATAAATTTAACTAGCAAAAATAAAATTTGACACAAATGTGAGACAGGTTAAATTTTTGTAATTTTATTTGATAACTGCCCTTTCACTCCTTTACATACAGTATACAGTATTCAGATTAGTCTCAGGTTTATAAATTTCAATCAATGCCCCTTGGTGGGGAGTGGGGGGGGAGGGAACTCATTGCTACGTTGCTAGAAAGAAACAAAAGTTAGTGTCACTTGCTACTTGGACCACACTGGTCTTTAGACAGTTACACATTAAATTAACTCAATACACAGAAATATTATACATCATAACTCATCATCCAAAAATTCCGGTTCAATGGAACTTCATTGTTGCTGGTTGCTCTTTGTTCTAGTGAACTGTACAGGCCTGTCCAGGAGTACATGGCCTTCTTTCCAGAGAAAATACCACTCTGTGTTTCTTGAAGTGATCTGGCTTCACAAAAGAGTACCTATTCTTATTCTGACCTATAGTAATGGGGTGCAACACAGATTTGTCAGACCTCTGAGTGTTCATTATTTTAGTTTATACGATATTTACATTGCCAAAACCATATAATATCCCAAATCAATGGCCAGAAGAAACTGGAGATTTAAAATGCATTAGATCAAACTGGTCACTAAAATCCAAAGCCAAGTTCCTCTCTCCCAATCACATTCTGATCCAATGCATTTTACTAAGAGGTCAGGATATACTGAACATCAACAGTAATAATATATCTTAACTTTCCATGAACAAAGTGATTATCCTAATAAAATGGGGCTTATTCCAGCTCAGAAAGTGAACTCTGTCAATCTCAGACTATTGTGTCAGTGAAACAGGAACATGTCTGGGTATAGGTGATATATTATTCTTGTAGTAAAATAAGAGACATTGCAATGAAAAAAAAATGATGCTGCAGTATTCAGCATTAAATGAATGAACTCCCTCACGGTGGCTGGATGGAACAATTTGTTTTGAAGTTAAGAAAGAAAACACAATGACCAGTTTACCCTCACTATAGCCCATTTCTCTACCAGTGCTGAGTCAGGATAGTTGTTCTATACCCTTCCAAAAAAACTCATTCAAATATGCTTGAAGAAACAGAAAGTAAAGCAACATTCCCACGGACACAGACTGAGATTGAAATCTGTGGCTATAAATAATAGCAGAGAACTGGCACAGAACAGTCCCTCTCCAATTGCAGACAAACCTTCTCCCTTTAGTTTTAACTGTACTTCCATGAAAACTATAATAGACCCATCTGAATATTGTGATGGAAAACCAGCTACTGTACATAGCAAGGACATCTGCTTTTAATTAAGTCTAAGCTGCTGTTCGTCCCATGTACGATTTATTCCAATTATTAAGTGAGTCAGGTTTTTGGAGTTTTATAATATTGGTAGTCAAGTATATTTTTTCAGAAGCTGCCGGACTTCAAAAAAAAGTGATGTCATTCTCACGCTTGGTCACCCCAAGATAAATTAAAAGGACAGAAATATATTGTAAGGCAATAATCACACAACAAAGAAGTTTTGTTTTAGTGCAATGGCACATTACTAATAGCCACCTTACAGAATAAAAAAGTAAAATGGCTACAAGCTGGATTTCATAGAAATAGAATCATAGAATCCCGACAATGTGGAAACAGGCCATTAGGCCCAACAAGTCCACACCGACCATCCGAAGAGTATCCCACCCAGACCCATTCTCCTATTACTCGACACTTACCCCTGACCAATGCACCTAGCCGAGACATCCGTGAATACTACGGGCAATTTAACATGGCCAACTCATCTAACCTGAACATCCTTGGACTGATAAAGCATTTCTGATAAAGCAAAAGCAAAATAAGACTTTCTTTCATTTGGTTTCTCCACTCATAGCTTTGCCTTCCAACTATCAGGTCCTTTATATGGCCTGCCCTCCTTGCTAGTCTTTTAAACAAAAAACAGGGATATTACAGGGGGTCAGCCTATGACTGAAGTACAGCAGGACTAATGGCAGCAATGGCAGCCAAAAGATGCATTTTACAAAGTCTATTCCCAGAATATATTTCAGAGATACTACAACTAGGCAATGGGACTTTTAATTTTCAGTATACAGGAGTGGTTCTTAACCTAGGTGACGGGACACCTAGAGTAAAAGACAAAGTTGTACATGCTGACTTCATTGAGGTTGGAGTGCAGATGAAAAATCTACTTCTGACAGCCCATATAGGTATTGAAACCTGATCACAGCTACATACAGTGACATCACTGTTCACGACAAAGATCTAGATAAATGGGCAATTTTCCCTTCAATCACATGGAAATGACAGTGATTGCTTTCGCACTCAACATTCGCACATAAACACACTCCATTCACCACACAGCTCGGGACAAGTCATCCTGCTTTTAAAATCAGAAGTTTTTGCTGATGTTCTGTTGGTTTCAGCATAGTTTTTAAAGAAGTAAACAAAGTCTATTCTGTGAGTCAATTTAATTACTGCAAAAGTACACTGTTTGGCTACAAATCCGACTGTACAGCCACCCAGTCTGTACTCATTGGTAGGCTCTGTGGATGTAAAGACATATCCATACATTGAGTATTTAATGTAAGAGGGGGAGGACCCAATTGTCATAGTCCATGGAAGAGCCAACACAAGTCAAACAAGACATGATATGGGGAAGTGAGGTTAATTGTTTTGAGATAAAAAATAGAAAAACTGATTTTTTTTAAATTAAGGCATGAAACATGTAAAGGTTTATATTCATGAAAATGTAGGTGTACCAGAAAACAGAAAGTTGACTCTGGACACAAGAAGCAATTAGGAAACCAAATAGTATGCTGATGTTTACTGAAAGGCAATTGGAATACAAGAATTAGGATATCTTACAACAACTATGTGGGGCTTTGGTGAAGTCATACCTCAAGTAATGCAGACACAAACTGGTCACTGTATTCATGGGTGATGCACCTGCTTCGGAAGCAATACAATTCACCAGATTAATTTGTGGAATGGGAGCACTGCCCTGTTTAAAAAGTATTGGTAAATTCAGTCTACACTCTTTGGAGCTTAGGAAAAAGAACTGGATTTCATTGCAACTCAAACAACTCTGAAGGGGATAGAGAAGATGCCATTTGACTATTTCTATTGGAGGAAGAATCAACAACATGGTGACAACTTGAGATAAGCGAATATTTTGTGACCAAGGTAGGAAACTGATAGAGAATTAAGGGAGACGGGATCAAGCACAAAACTGTAGTTGAGGTACATAGGAAATAGGAGCAGGAGTAGGCCATTCAGCCTCTAGATAATGGCCAATCTCCTGCACAACACCATTTTCTTGCATTATCTCAATTATCCCTTATTGTAATGAATATCTAGAAATCCATCAATCAATCTCTGTCTCAAAGATTGAGCTTCAGCAGCCCTCTGTAAGGGAGAACTCCAGTGATTCAGTACCCCCCAAAAGTAGCCTGGCCAATCTTATTCAGAGACTGTGTCCACAGGTTCAAGACACCACCATCCCCTTTCCCCACCACCCTGTCAAACTTCCTTCCTGCATTTACCCTGTTGAACGCAAAGAAATTTTTATGTTTCAGAAGTTTATTTAACATTCTTCTACATGCATAGGTAGGAGATCAGCCCAGATTGTATTAAAGGGAGCAGCCTCAAGGGGCTGAATCATCAACTTCTGGTAATTATATTCTTAATAGGCATTTTGCCAAAAACTACTGGTGTCAGCAGCCAGCACTCCCAAAACATGTCACAGGCAGAAAAAACACTCCCTTTGCTTAACCCAGTAGCGTCTCTTACTTGCATAATACTTGTAATATTGCCAAAAAGACAGCTAGCTTCATGATGGAGAGGATTTTAGAATTCAGCAAAAGTTGACAAAGAATTTGATAGAAATGGAATGTGACAGTAAAGTTAGCAGGGGACATAAAAATACATTGAACAGCTATAGAAACAGAGGAAGTAATTAGCAAAAATGAATATGGGTTCTACAGAGACAGGAAGGACCCTCATGGGGTACATGGAAATTGCTGAGGTATTAAACAAATACTGTGTCTTTGTTTTCATGGTAGAACATTCAAACACATCCTGGAAATAGCAGGGAATGGGGGCTCTAGCAGAAATTCGGAGGTTAGGGATTTTACTAGGAGTAAATAAATACTGCTGGAGAAATTATGGGGGAAAGAGATCAATCGGAGACTGATACATGTGAGAAAAGAAGTGAGTCAAACAGTCAGTGCAGGCAGGAACAAAGCAGAGAACAAGGTAGGACTGATAAATTAAACTGCATTTATTTCAATGCAAGAGGCCTAACAGGAAAGACAGATGAACTCAGGGTATGGCTATGAACATGGGACTAGATATCATAGCAATTACAGAAACGTGGCTCAGGGATGGACATGACTGGCAGCTTAATGTTCCAGGATACAAAAGCTACAAGAAGGACAGAAAGTAAGTGAGGCAAGAGAGGAGGGGAAGTGACGTTTTTGATAAGGGATAGCGTTATAGCTGTATTGAGGGAGGATATTCCCAGGAACACGTCCAGGGAATTTATTTAGGTTGAACTGAGAAATAAAAGGGATGATCACCTTATTGGGATTGTATTATAGACCTCCTAATAGTCAGAGAGAAACTGAAAAACAAATTTGTAAGAAGATCTCAGTTATCTGTAAGAATAATAGTGGTTATGGTAGAGGATTTTAACTTTCCAAACATAGACTGGGACTGGCATAGTGTATAGGGTTTAGATGGAGGAATTTGTTAAGTGTGTACAAGAGGATTTTCTGATTCAGTATATGGATGTAACTCCGAGAGAAGGTGCAAAACTTGACCTTTTGCAAAACCTGCAAAACTTGGGAGATAAGGCAGGGCAGGTGACTGAGGTGTCAGTGGGGGAGCACTTTGGGGACAGTGATCCATATTAGAGTTAAAATAGCAATGGAAAAGGATAGGCCAGATCTAAAAGTTGAAGTTCTAAACTGGAGAAAGACCAATTTTGACGGTATTAGGCAAGAACTTTCAAAAGCTGATTGGGCACAGATGTTCGCAGGTAAGGGGACGGCTGGAAAATCGGAGGCCTTCAGAAATGAGAGAACAAGAATCCAGAGAAAGTATATTCCTGTTAGGGTGAAAAGAAAGTCTGGTAGGTATAGGGAATGCTGGATGACTAAAGAAGTTGAGGGTTTGGTTAAGAAAAAGAAGGAAGTAAATGTCAGGTATAGACAAGATCGATCAAGTGAATCCTTAGAAGAGTATAAAGGAAATAGGAATATACTTAAGAGGGAAATCAGGAGGGCAAAAAGGGGACATGAGATAGCTTCAGCAAATAGAGTCAAGGAGAATCCAAGGGGTTTTTATAAATACATTAAGGACAAAAGAGTAACTTGAGAGAGGAAAGGCCCCTCAAAGATCAGCAAGGGGGCTTTTGTGTGAAACTGCAGAAAATGGGGGAGATACTATGAGTATTTTGCATCAGTATTTACTGTGGAAAAGGACATGGAAGATATAGAACGCAGGGAAATAGATGGTGACATCTTGAAAAATGTCCATATTACAGAGGAGGAAGTGCTGGATGTCTAGAAACACAAAGATGGATAAATCCCTAGGACCTGATCAGGTGTATCCTAGAACTCTGTGGGAAGCTACAGAAGTGATTGCAGGGCCCTTTGCTGAGATATTTGTATCATCGATAGTCACAGGTGAGGTGCTGGAAGACTGGAGGTTGGCTAACATGGTGCCACTGTTAAAAAAGGGTGGTAAGAACAAGTCAGAGAACTATAGACCAGTGAGCCTGATGTCGGTGGTGGGCAAGTTGTTGGAAGGAATCCTGAGGGATAGGATGTCCATGTATTTGGAAAGGCAAGGACTGATTAGGGATAGTCAGCATGGCTTTGTGTATGGGAAATCATGTCTCACAAACTTGATTGAGTTTTTTGAAGAAGTACCAAAGAGGATTGATAAGGGGGACTGTTGGACGTGATCTATCTGGACTTCAGTAAAGCATTGGACAGGGTTCCTCATGGGAGCCTGGTTAGCAAGGTTAGATCTCATGAAATACAGGGAGAACTAGCCATTTGGATACAGAACTGGCTCAAAGGTAGAAGAGAGGGTGGTGGTGGAGGGTTGTTTTTCAGACTGGAGGCCTGTAACCACTGGAGTACCACAAGGATCGGTGCTGGGTCTGCTACTTTTTGTCATTTACATAAATGATTTGGATATGAGCATAAGAGGTACAGTTAGTAAGTTTGTAGATGACACCAAAATTGGAGGTGTAGTGGACCTCAGATTAAAACGGGATCTTGATCAGATGAGCCAATGGGCTGAGGAGTGGCAGATGGAGTTTAATTTAGATACATGTGAGGTGGTGCATTTTGGGAAAGCAAATCTTAGCAGGACTGATACCATTAATGGTATGGTCCTGGAGAATGTTGCTGAACAAAGAGACCTTGGAGTGCAGGTTCATAACTCCTTGAAAGTGGAGTCGCAGGTAGATAGGACAGTGAAGGAGGCGTTTGGTATGCTTTCCTTTATTAGTCAGAATTGAGTACAGGAGGTGGGAGGTCATGCTGTGGCTGTACAGGACATTGGTTAGGCCACTGTTGGAATATTGCGTGAAATCCTGGTTTCCTTCCTATCGGAAAGATGTTGTGAAACTTGAAAGGGTTCAGAAAAGGTTTACAAGGATGTTGCCAGGGTTGGAGAATTTGAACTATAGGGAGAGGTTAAATATGCTAGTGCTGTTTCCCCTGGAGCGTCGGAGGCGGAGGGGTGACCTTATATGCGTTCATAAAATCATGAGGGGCATGGATAGGATAAATAGACAAAGTCTCTTCCCTGGGGTGGGGAAGTCCAGAACTAGAGGGCATAGATTTAGGGCGAGAGGTAAGATATAAAAGAGACCTAAGAGGCAAACCTTTTCACACAGAGTGGTACGTGTATGGAATGAGCTGCTTGAGGATGTGGTGGAGGCTGGTACAATTGCAACATTTAAAAGGCATCTGGATGGGTACATGAATAGGAAGTGTTTGGAGGGATATGGGCCAGGTGCTGGCAGATAGGACTAGATTGGGTTGGGATATCTGGTCGGCATGGACGGGTTGGACTGAAGGATCTGTTTCCGTGCTATATCTCTCTATGACTCAAAAATGACTAAAACCAAAAACAAAAATCCCCTTAACCCAACAGCCTACATCCTAAAACAGATAGATTCAGAGATTGGTTTTGACCATTTGGAATTCCTTTGATTTGAGAACTTTTCCCCATGGATTAGAAAGTAGCAATTATTATCCTGGTACTTGAGAAAAGGAAAGATTTAACAGGAAGCTGTGGTCTTCTAAGGGAAAACACTGGAATCTATTATTAGAGATGTCCTTCAGGGAAGGAAACTGCCATCCTTACCTAGCTTGGCCGAGACATAACTCCGGACCTACCAAAACGTGGTTGACTCTTAACTACCCTCTGGGCAATCAGGGATGGGGCAATAAATACCGAGCCAGTGACACA
Source organism: Chiloscyllium plagiosum (assembly GCF_037043375.1). NCBI lineage: Eukaryota > Metazoa > Chordata > Chondrichthyes > Orectolobiformes > Hemiscylliidae > Chiloscyllium > Chiloscyllium plagiosum. The sequence goes on from NW_028270145.1 coordinate 45,541,673, forward strand.
CTCATCCCATGAATGAATTTTAAGATGTGTTACCAAGTTATTTGGAAAAGTGTAACAATTTGTTAGAGACAGCAAGGATTTATGAAGAAAATCTTGCTTTCCAGTCCTTTCAGAGCTTTCTAACTAACAAATTTATTTTGCAGATGATACAAAGATTGCTGGAGATTGGAAAGTGCAGAAGGTTGTCAAAGAACACAGCGAGATATAGATCAGTTGCAGAAATGGGCAGAGAAATGGCAGTTGGAGTTTAATCTGGGCAAGTGTGTGGTGCTGCACTTTGAGAAATCAAATGCTAAGGGGGCAAGGATACAGTTAGTAGCAGGACCCTTAACAAAGGCATCCTGGCATTCAAGTCCATAGTTCCCTGAAAGTGTCCACACAAGTAGATAGGGTGGTAGAGGCAGCATATGGCATACATGCCTTTATTGCACTGAGTACAAGAATCAGGAAGTGATGTTGCAGCTTTATAAAACTTTCATTAGACTGCACTTAGAGAATTGTGTTCAATTCTGGTCACCACATTACAGGAAGAATGTGGAGCCATTGAAAAGGGTGCAGAAGAGGTTTACCAGGATGCTGCCTGGATTAGAGGGTATGAGCTATAAGGAGAGGCTGAACAAACTCGCCTTGTTTTCACTGGAGCAGAGGCAGCTGAGGGGAGACGTAATAGAAATTTATAAAATTAAAAGATGTATAGATAGAATTAGAGTTGGGATTTTTTCCAAGCATTGAAATGTCTAATACTCAAGGGCACACATTTAAGGTGAGGAGAGGAAAGCTCAAAGGAGATGTGAGGGGCACTCTTATGCAGAGTGTCGTAGGTGCCTGGAATGCTCAGGGGATTGGTGGAGGCAGAGATGATAGGGGCATTTAAGGGGCTTTTAGATAGGCACACGAATAAGCAAGGAATGGATGGATTATGGACCATGGGCAGGCAGAAGGGATGAAGTTAAGTTGGCAGTTGAGAGTGTGGTGCTGGAAAAGCACAGCAGGTCAGACAGCATCCAAGGAGCAGGAGAGTCAACATTTCAGGCAAAAGCCCTTCAACAGGAATATTTGGCAGGATCCGAAGTAACATTGTGAGCTGAAGGTCAAGTTCCTGTTCTGTATGTTCTATGCTCTAGAGCACCATAAAAGACAAACCAATGGATGTCATTGAATGCTTTTTAAAATACATAAGATGTCACAAAAAGTTAGTATTCAAATTACTGCTCATGGAACTGAGGTTAATGTACAAGCATTGCTTAATGGACAGAAAACAAAGCAAAAATGATTAGGCCATTTTAGGATGATACAGTGTAAATCGGACAGTGCCACAAGGATCAGTGCTTGGGCCTCAGCTTTTTATATTCTGTATCAATGACCATCAAGAGGTGGCAGAGTATAATATACTTAGATTTGCTGATGACATGCAAAGATAGGTGGGTTAGTGAGCTTGGAGAATTGTTGCAAAGAAATATAGACAGATTAAGTGAGCAAGCAAAAACATGGTAAATGGATTATAATGTGGAGAAATACAAAGTCTTCAACTTTCAAATGAAAAACACGAGCAGAATTTGCTTTTAAATTGAGAGAGAATGGGAAATGGTATTCAGGAGGACCTGATGTCCTTGCACATAATAACAACATAAGAAAGCAAATGGCAGTTTAACTTTTATCACAAAAGGATTCAAATTCAAGAGTTGAGAAGTCTTAGCATAATTATTAGGCTCTTGGTGATGCCACATATGGAATACTGTGTACAGTTTTGTTCCCCTTACCTTAGGAAGACCATTCTGGTCTTTGATGATGTGCAACAATGTTTCATTACACGGATTTCTGTTTTGAGAGAATTGTCCTGTTAAGGGAGATTGAGTGACAAAGCCTTTCTGCCTCAGAGTTTAGAAGAATGAGGGGTGATTTCATTGAAGCATATTAAATTTTTCAGAGCTTTAACAGAGTATACACCAAGAGATTCCTTTGCCTGGGCTATCAGCTGACCATTTGTAAATCTCAGGAACTCTCTATCCAGAAGAGTCATGGATGCTCAGTTGTTGAGTAAATTCAAGTCAATTTGGATTTTTAAGGAACTGAGTGTTTCAGGAATAGTACAGGAAGGTGGAATTGGGATCGATCAGCCAAGATCTTGCGGAATGATACAGTAGGTTCAAAGGCAAACTCTCACCAACAAAAGTGCTAAGAGCCCTTAACTTCTCATAAACCAGTCGTCTCAAGATCAGCCATTCCATGATATCTCAGTAAAGTATATCCAATGCTAACTACACCAAACATCTTAATAACTGCTCCAAAGTTAATGCAAACATAAACTTGGACAATGCAGCAAGAAATCTTTTAGTTTCAGCAAGATTATGCAACCCTTGGAGATAGCAAACCTTGGTTCAAGTAACTGCTGTAAAAAAACATTGCTCTCACCACCATCTGGTAAGGTTCCCAAACTCTTCTTGGCAAAGTGATAAATATATGTTTTGATATGGAGTTAAGTGTGAGATCACCAGATGTGTACACACTGGGTCATACTTAACAGCCTTGAGTATACTTAACATCCCAGCTCAACAGAGCCCTGTGTGTGTAAAAACAAAATCCTCAGAGTCACTCGTCTCAAGAAAAGAAATGCCCCCTCATCTCTATCTTAAATATGCAAGCCTTTACTCGAAGATTATGTCCTCTGGTCCTAGACTCTCCCACTTGGGGAAACAATCTTTCTGCATCCATTTTGTCAACTCCCTTGTCTGTTCCAATAGCCACATCATGCACACCAGAGCGACAGATAACTTAAGGAAGTAACTGGATCACTTTTCGGATGAATCACTTCTCGGATGAATCACTTCTCTTCCCATAACACAAGTACAAATCCTCCTTCACTTTTCTCCCAAAGAGCTACTGCTTCTTATGTTGGTCGACGGTATTTACCATATTGTTTGCACTCCTTCACAAAGAATGGAAAATGTAATTGTTAAAATTTGAAAAAAAAATGCATTTTTACTAAATACAAGGAAGTTGCCAGAATGTTAAGCACTACCTGAAAGGTGGTTAAATGTCGGTTCCATAAATAATTCAAAAAGGGGAGCTGGACAGGTTCTTGAGAATGAGGAACTTGAAAGGTTTCAGATAAGAAATAAGGACGTGACACTAAGCATGACTATCCTTTTAAACAGCCTGCACAATCAAATGGCCTTCCTTTGTATTATAAGTTTCAATTATTCCATAATTCTATAGAAGTGCACCAAGTTAGTGACAATAAATTGCATGAGCTCCTCACGCTTACTTCTGCAGATATACATTAATTTGCCACCTACAAAATAAATAATCAATACAGAAGTTAGTTATAATCATAACTCAGTTTTGTGTACAAACACAAATATAGAAAATTTAATCAATAATCAGCAAGTTTGTTTATCCCTATGTTCATTAGAAACAGAATTTCTTTTAACAGGAATTACGCACACCAAAAGGACATCAATTCGCAGATGCCACATACAGCATTCTTGAAGTAGTTACTGACTCATTGTTACAAAATGTCAAAAGCCCAAAGAAAAATCCATTTCTCTAGCACAGTATTTGCACGACTTTCTTTCATACCAAATATTTAGGTTATACAAAAACAAACAAAAAACTGTAAAAGCATCATCATTAGGCACACCTTAAAAGTTTATACTAACATTAATTATATCTTTTGTATAAATAATATTTTAAATGCAGAAAAACAATAATGCCTAGTCTGTTATCCACACACTGTGCTTTGCTATGCATTGTATATGGTTCAGTAGCGATAAATATTGGGTTTAAATTAAATAATTACTTGGAAACTTTCTGTCAAAGATATATGTTGGTTAGCAAATAGTGAGTTTCACTGCTTTCATTTCTTCCTGTGAAGGGGGTGTTAAGAAGAAACTAATGTCAAAGAAATCAAGTCCTAAGAACAAACATTACTCACCTCAAAATAAGAAAATCGCACCTTAAAACCTTAATCCTTTAAACTGCACAGTTCAAAGTCCTTAATGTTGCATGCAAAAATGTCTGTAATTCAATTGTAGTCAACTTCAATCAATGTAACTTATTTGAGGTACCACTGCTTCAATGAAAACATTCTTTTCAAACAAACAAAACACACCCTCAAGTTATTTGCAATGTGTTTTAGAATCTGAAGATCTAAAGGCTACGTTGTGTTCTTTAAGTGATGTTGAAATACAATGTTACCAAGAACGAACTAAATGCTTCCCCACCTCTGTAGCCATGATTAATTGCCAACATCAGGTTCTTTGAAATGAAATTAGAAATTACTACCAATATTTTCTCCTGTAAAAAGGCAGAGATGACCCAATAAAGTTATTAAAAACATCCAGGGTTTTGATAGAATAGGCACAGAAAATATTTTTTCATCTGTGGAGGAGCATAGCAAGAAATCATCAATAGAAGGTAGTTTCTAAGAAATCCAATTGAAAGTTCAGGAATAAAAAAACTTCTTTACCCATACAGTAGCAGTCATTAACTTTAACAACCAGGCAGCATTTGAATCAGTGTAGCATCAATGAACCCAACTAAAATTGGAGTCAAAGGGAACTAAGGGAAGTACTTAGCACCAAAGAAGATGGCTGTGTTTGTTGGAGGACAGTCATCTCAGTCTCAGAGCACCAGCAGAGACATTTCTCAGGGTAACATCTGAGATACAACCAGCATCAGCTGCTTCATCAAATAACCGCCTCTTCATAATTAGGTCAGAAATGAGAATATTCACTGCTGATTACACAACATCCAAAACAATTCACAATCTGCAGACACTGAAGCAGTCCAAGTCCAAGTGTAGCAAGACCCTGGACAATATCCAGGCTCGAGTTGATGAGAGGCAAAAATAAAACAGGCTACACAGTGCCAGGTAATGACAATTGCTGATGAGAGAAACCAACTATTGTCCCTTGACATTCAATTATGTTACTGTTGCAGAATCCCATGCAACTGGCATTCTGGGGATAACCATTGCCCAGAAACTGAACTAGTTTTATAACATAAATATGGTAGTTATAAGGAGGCTCATTCAATAGCTCCTTCCAAACTCATGACCTTACCTAGAAATGTATTCCTGATAAAGGGCTTATGCCCGAAACTGCAACACTCCTGCTCCTCAGATACTGCCTGACCTGCTGTGCTTTTCCAGCATCACACGTTTTGACTATGATAGCTAAAGGACCAGGTCAGAAACTGCAGAACCTAACTCACCTCCTGATTCCCCGTAACCCATAGACCATCTACAAGACACAAATCAGATGAATACTCTCCTCTTGCTTGCTTGATTACAGTTCTAATAATACTGCAAAAGCTCAACACCATTGAAAATGGAGCAACTTGATCGGAACCCCATCTACCACTGATATACAATGGCAGCACTGCACAGTACCTGCAAGATACACTGCTGCAACTCATCAAGTGTTATTCAACAGCTCCTTCCAAACTCATGACCTTACCTAGAAAAACAAGAAAACCAAGATACACCTGCACCCCATTTTCTCAAGGACAGTTTGAGACCGGTATTAGATGCTGGCCGAGCCAGAGACGCCGGCCGAGCCAGAGATGCCGTACCTCATGAAAGAATACATTTTCAAAAAGAATGCTCAAGTCACTACCACAGTGAATCGTTGAAGTGATTATCACAGATGAATTTCGGGGGGAGCTAAATAAATATGAGTTACAACGACAGACTTAAGTGATGAAAGACGGAAGGAGGCTCAAGTGGACCATAAATACCAACATGGACTCAATGGGCTGAATTCCCTGGTCTGTTCTGTACACGCCAATGTAACTTTATGCAACAGAGTGCATTAAAATATTCCCAAATTCCAAGAACTACTCAAGCAAGTCTCAGCAACTTTGAGTCATAGAGCTGTACAGCACGCAAACAGACCCTTTGCTCCAGCCCATCTATGCCAACCAAAGTAATCTAATCCTATTTGCTAGCACTTGGCCCATAACCCTGTAAACCCTTCCTATCCATATACCCATCCAGATGCTTTTTAAATGCTGTAATTGTACCAGCCTCCACTATTTTCTCTGGCAGCTCATTCCATACATGCACCACCCCCTGTGAAAAAGTAACCCCCGGGTCCCTTTTAAATCTTTCCCCTCTCACCTTAAAATCTATACCCTCTACTTCTGGACACCCCACTCCAGGGAAAAGACCTTGTCAATTTACCCTATCCATGCCCCTCATGATTTTATAAACCTCTATAAGGTCATCCTCAGCCTCTGACATCCTATTGTTCAAATCCTCCAACCCTGGCAACATCCTTGTAAATCTTTTCTGAACTCTTTCAAGGTTCACAACATCCTTCCTATAGCAGGGAGACCAGAATTGCACACAGTATTCCAAAAGTGTCCTGTACAGCCACAACATAACCTCCCAACTCCTATACTCATTGCATTGTCCAATAAAGGCAAGTATACCAAACGCCTTCTACACTACCCTGTCTACCTGTAAATTTACTTTCAAGGAACTACGAACCTGCACCCCAAGCTCTCTGTGTGGCAACACGCCCCAGGACACCACCATTAAGTGTGTAAGCAAGTCCTGCTTTACCAAAATGCAACACCTCACATTTACCTCTCCTCCGATAGGAAGGAGACCAGAATTGCACGCAATATTCCAACCAATTCCTGTACAGCCGCAACATGACCTCCCGACTCCTGTACTCAATACTCTGACCAATAAAGGAAAGCATACCAAACACCTTCTTCACTATCCTATCTACCTGTGACTCCACTTTCAAGGAGCTATGAATCTGCACTCCAAGGTCTCTTTGTTCAGCAACACTCCCTAGGACCTTACCATTAATGGTGTAAGTCCTGCTAAGATTTGCTTTCCCAAAATGCAGCACCGTGCATTTATCTGAATTAAACTCCATCTGCCATTTCTCAGCCCATTGACCCATGTAGTCAAGATCCTGTTGTAATCTGAGGTAACCCTCTACACTGTCCACTACACCTCCAATTTTGGTGTCATCTGCAAACTTAGTAAGAAACGGAGTGCTGGACAGCATACTAAGTTCATAATTACTGGCAATTTCATCAACAGTACTCAAAAGCTCTCTCTATCTTCACAAATGTCACACTTCTGTGTGATTTTAATATCACGGATATTTTTAAAGTTGATGTAGCCTGGAGATTCCCCCTGACTTAGCACCAGATTTAAGCTGCCACTGAGAGAGTGAGAAATCATGCCATAGAAATTGCAAAATCTTTGTTGGCAATGTCATTAAAAAGGTCAATAGCAAGCTCCTTTGTTTCACCACTGAAGGCAAAATCCAGTTCACAGTTCAGGTTCATTTTTTAGGAATGACCAATGACAATAACAAATGTGTGAGGTACCTTAGAACCTTCAGTGTTAGTGAATAATACTACAATATCAACAAAACTATATGCCAGCAAGCCAGGAGAATAACATTACAACATATTGAATACTCTGTGTCAAGTGCAAATTTCCAACCTGTTCCAAGTCTGTACACTCTTTCCTTAAAAATACATGATTTTCAACTTAATGAAAACATACCATCTCACTACCTGAGTGTTGCAACTATTCCCCAGCTGAGAATTCCCAATCATTGCATTATTGGATCGGAAACTCCCAAAGGAGGAGGATCTGGATTCCCTTCTTTATTCAATGCTCCCTTCATCATGGTTGGTTGCAAACAGTTTAACTCAACAGGAGGGATCCTTTCCCGCAGTTCAAATGTATTGAGATTTTAAAAGATGTCAATGTAACCAGGATTTCTTAGGTGAAAGGACGAATGAGTTTATTAGTTAACACAAGGAAAAATATAAAAGTTAAACATATACGCATTAGAAATAAGAAATGAGGAAATACATAACAGTTATAAAAAATGACCCAAATCAATTTTTGACTTGTACATCAGGAGTAAATGTTGAAACACTGAGGCTGGTATGTTGTGTGATTCTGATACGACTGACCTCAGACACATGGACTTGGAGATTCTTGGATCTGCAAGTTAGCTAAAGGAAGTTGACCCGTTTCCTTCTCAATGGTGGTTTTGCTGACTTGTGGTTTGCTTCCTGCAATAAGTGATTGACAGACTTTTCCCTTTACTTGCATGTAAAAGGTTGTCCTAGTATATGTTTTACAGCCAGGATCTCCAGTCTCCTAATGCTAGAACACCTGATTTGCACACAGATCTGTGCTGCATTTGTTTCTTTTAACCCCATCTCTTGCATATCCCTAAATGGGGAAAGTATTTATGCACATAAATACTTTCTTTTATCTCTCATCATTTCCATGGGCTGGGACAGAACTTACAAGAGTTGGTTTCCACGGAGGTGATAATCGGCCTCAACCATGTTTGCAAGCAAGGCGATTATAGATCAGCTATTGCATTGCATCTCTTCCTTTGAATTTTTCTATCTGAAGTTCCTTGACACCCTCCATTCTCTCTATCAAGATGAAGGGTGATCCATGGAGGAATTTTACAGACACTGAATTACAATGTCCATCCCCAGCCATCTTTGGCTTGTAAATCCCTTCTTTTTATTTTTAAACAAAAAGTAATTGTCTTATGTAAACTTTTGGTATGTCTAAGACTAACAGTAATATGATAGGTTATCATGTCCTGAGTTGTCATTGATCAGGCCTTATAACAATGATTCCACATGAATACAGCAGACCAACTAAGCAAAAGTCATCTAAAAAATTCAAAAAGTTGACATAATTTCCAAAAACATTGAGCTTCTATATAAAAGATTAATGGCTAGACAAATAAAAATCTCTTTTACCACAAATATACACCAAAGTTCATTCTCCATGTTAGTAAATTTTGCAAATAAAAACCCAAAAATTATATGGTTCACTATAAAATATTTCAATAAGGGTTCCATTTAAGTACAAGAACAATATTGATTTCCCCATCACTTGCCTCAATAAACTATGCAGATGAGAAGAAAATCTTAAATACCATGGGGAGTCAAATTTATTCTGTAATAAAGACAAAGAATTCAGGAGAAACTCAACAAGTCTGGCAGCATACATGGAGAGAGAAACAAAATTAACTTTGGAGTTTGGTATTACTCTTTTTCATAAGATTCTGAAAAAGTCATACCAGACTAGAAATGTTAACAATTTCTCTCTGTTATTCAAAATTGGATCTCAGATGGAAATGTGTTGCTGGAAAAGCGCAGCAGGTCAGGCAGCATCTAGGGAACAGGAGAATCGACGTTTCGGGCATTAGCCCTTCTTCAGGAATGGATCTCACCCATTTAAGTCACTCCTAGTTCTAGATTCTCCCAGAAGAAGAAACACTCTTCCACATTCACCCAATCAAGAACTCTTAGGATTTACTCTTCTAAACTCCAGCAATACAAGCCAAGTCTGTTTCAATCTTTCCTCACAAGACAAACTGTACATACACAGTATTAGTCTAATCAACCTTTCCTGAATTGTATCTAATGAAATTGTGTCCTTCTTTAATTAAGGAGACCACTATTGTACACAGCACCCAGATGTGGTCTTTCCATGATCCTGCAATATTCTGACGCACAACCTCCTCATTCTTGCATTCAATTCCCCTCACAATAAATAAACATCCTCTTTGTTTTCCTAATTAATTGCTATACCTGCATACCAATCTTTTGCAACTCATGTACTACGGCACCCAAATCCTTCTGCATCTCAGAGTTCTACAATCCCTCACTATTTGGATGATAATGACTCTTCTTCATTTGCTGTGCCACAATGGACAATTCCACATTTTTTCCACATTGTTCCTCTTTTCCCAGCTCCTTGCCACTCAATTAACCTATGACCCGTTGTCGCCTACATATGCCTTCTATACAATTTACTTTCCTATCTATCAGCAGTAGATTTAGCAACCAGACTTTGGATCTTTCATTCTTACCCAAAATCCAAAACAAAAACCTTTATGCTCAAACCTGGTGTTACATCCCTTCAAGCACTTTATGCCTGTCAGCACTGACCTCATTACTCGATGGATAACCCAATAACTCTGACATTTAAAATTCTGTTGCTCTAATAATCATTTTATTATTGCAACTAATCTAACAATAAAATGTCAAATATGCCACACGTGAAATATCCAGGGCAACACAAGTCACATCCTACCCATTACTCCAGCTTTTATTCTCCTATGGCTCAGCCATTTCTAACCAGGTCATAACTTGGTTGAAAGAGATCTAAAGTAAAAATTAGTAATTCCATCAGAAACCACATGGGTGACTGTGACTACACAAAAGAATATCATACAGTTACCAACTGAGCCATACAGAAAAATGTTAAACTGTTTGTTCTCTTTGCAAACCAAAAGCAAATCTACCAAGTACAATCAAGTTACAATACATTAACAATGTCTCAGTAGTCTTTTAATTACAAGTTATGGCACTTTAACTCAAGTATGACATACTTACTTTAACTAAACATTCAATTTTGAGTCTAGATTAGAGTACTGCTGGAAAAGCACAGCAGGTCAGGCAGCATCCTGATTTTACTGCTCTTCTAATGCTGCCTGACCTGCTGTGCTTTTCCAGCACCACTCTAATCTAGACACTGGTTTCCAGCATCTGCAGTCCTCACTTTTGCCTATTCACATTTGAGTGTCTATTTGTTAAGAAGAGCTTTTTTAAAAAAGTTGATGCCGAAAGTCTTCACTCCCTTAAGTCTTTGAATTTTACTCCAGTTCAAGAAAACTATTTGGCAAATCAGATGCAAACCATTCTGTCCAAATATCAGCCTAAGATTGAAGATGAAAGGGAAAAGTTGAAATGTCCTGGCAGAATTTCCTTAATGCCAATCCCAATCATTAGGCAGAAATCCTAGACAGCACAATTGTACACAACAAAGCAGCTTCAAGCCACACCATTGGATGTTAAGTGTCATCACTCTGTTGATGATTTGTACAGCTTGTAGATGGGAACCAAAGAGTTACAGATAGCAGAAGGAAACTACAACTTCCCAAACCATCTGCATGATTCACTTATGGATTAGTAGATCAGCATTTTTGAACTTGACTTCTTCTTTCCCAGTACAACAGATGCTACGGAGAATTTTCTCATAATCCCAAAGCATTCCAGAATATACAGAGGAGGGAAACTTTGGACAACAGAAAACATGTATACATTTTACCAAAAACTAGATGCAGATAGCAAACAAAAAAACCGAGTGTCACACACGTTTACAGACACACTAATATAAAAAGCTCACACAGTAATTCTTGAAAATAACAGTGTCAGCCCAATCAGGCCTCAGCATTAAAAGTTACAGATCTACCAATCTTTAAAAGAAACATTGTTCTAATGATCAGAGAACAAAAACTTGCAACAAATGACCCCCCCACTGAATGTTAACAATCTAATCTGGAGTTTCCATTGGGTTAACTCGATTTTCAGCACCATTCACCCACAAGTACCAAAAACAAACACAAACCATCAGAAGCTTTGTAGTGCAAATTACATACAGAGCGCATTACATTTCTGTCAATATTTGCACTGGTTTAAAGAAGATAAACACAAACAGTATATTGGAAAGTTAAAAATCACACACCACCAGGTTATAGTCCAACAGGTTTAATTGGAGGCACACTAGCTTTCGGAGCAACGCTCCTTCATCAGGCGTCGCTCCGAAGGCTAGTGTGCTTCCAATTAAACCTGTTGGACTATAACCTAGTGTTGTGTGATTTTTAACTTTGTACACCCCAGTCCAATACCGGCATCTCCAAATCAAGTATATTGGAAACCTGCTTCCCACCCCATAACTGGCATTGCCTCCAGACAGATGTAATCACCATGTAAAATTTTCATTAGTTGTACCTATTTCAGGTCTTCAGGGAGGTTCATAAAAAAACTCACTGAGGCCTAGACTTGGGAACCTGATATTTGCCAATCTGCTTACCCCGATATAGAAAGAATATTAGTAAATTGGAGAGGGTTCAAAAAAGATTGGCCAGGACGTTGCTGGGAATGGAGGATGAGAATTATAAAACAGGCTGGATAGATTGAGACAATGTCACCAGACCACACGAGTTTGAGGGGTGACCTTATAGAAATTCATAAAATCATGAGAGGCATAGTTTAGGTGAATAGCAAAAGTCTTGTTCCTAGGGGGGGGGGGGGGGGAGTTTAAAACTAGGCTGCATATTTTTAATGTCAGAGGAGAAAGATTTTAAAAAGATGAGGGGAAACTTGTTTTTTTTTACATAAAGCATGGTTTGTGTGTGGAACAAACTGCCAGAGGAAGTTATGGGTGCAGGTACAGTTGCAATGTTCAAAAGACTTTTGGATAAGTTCATGAATAAGAAAGACTTGGAGGGATATGAGCCAAATGCAGGCAGGTGGGACAGGTTTAGTTTGGGAACATGGTCGATATGGACTGGTTGGATAGAACAGTCTGTTCTGTGCTGTATGACACTATGACTCTATGAATAACTACAATTTAATATGTTGCTCTCCAGCTTTTTGTTTTATTTCACTTCAGTAACTTTAATAAATATCAACATGTAATTCCGTTAACTAACTTTTCCTTGCAAAGAATATGACAGAAGAAACACAGATCTTTGCAACATATTTCACTTCTGGGTAAAAGGTCTTTATGCAAGATATAAAAGCAGAAAAAGTAAAGCTGATCCTTTGTGACTAACTTTAGGAATGGAATCAAATAACCAACATATTTAATTTAGCAAATATGAAAGAAATCACACAATTTTAAATCTATTATGATTAAAGATCACTGTTGTGCTTTAATGAACTTTTACATCAAGTTGCTGCTACCTTTTATCCAAAGCAATTTTAACCAAAAGTATATTATATTGTAATTATTCACATATTGCATTACAGTAATACTTAACAGAGCATTTTCACACAATAAATGTAAAAGATGTGCCAATTTTTTTCCCAGTTGGGTGCACCGGTGCAAATGAAAGGAGAATGGAAAAGGAGTCATAGAATTGTAGAGACGTACAGAGTGGAAACAGATCCTTCGGTTCAACACACCCATGCCGACCAGACATCCCAACCCAATCTAGTCCCACCTGCCAGCACCCAGCCCATATCTCTCCAAACCCTTCCTATTCATATACTCATCCAGATGACTCTTAAATGTTGCAAGAGTAATAGCTTCCACCATGTCCTCTGGCAGCTCGTTCCATACATGTACCACCTTCTGCGTGAAAAAGTTGCCTCATAGGTCTCTTTTATATCTTTCCCCTCTCACCCTAAACCTATGCCCTCTAGTTCTGTACTCCCCCATCCCAGCGAAGAGACTTTGTCTATTTATTCTATCCATGCCTCTCATGATTTTATAAACTTCTATAAGGTCACCCCTCAGCCTCCGACGCTCCAGGGAAAACAGCCCCAGCCTGTGCACCCTCTTCCTATAGCGCAAATCCTCCAACCCTGGCAATATCCCTGTAAATATTTTCTGAAACCTTTCAAGTTTGACAATATCCTTCCAATAGGAAGGAGACCAGAATTGCATGCAATATTCCAAAAGTGACTTAATCAATGTCCTGTGCAGCTGCAAAATGACATCCCAACTCGTGTACTCAATAAGCTGACCAACAAAGGAAAGCATACCAAATGCCTTCTTTACTGTCCTATCTACCTGCAACTCCATTTTTAAGGAGCTATGAACCTCCACTTCAAGGTCTCTTTGTTCAGCAACCCTCCCGAGGACCTCACCACTAAGTGTATAGGTCCTGCTAAGATTTGCTTTCACACCTCTCCAATCTTCCTGGAATAAGAATCTACTCATTTACTTACCAATGGCTGTGTTTTTGCATCACATGGAATTCTTTCTTTCCAGAATTTCAGAAGCTGCAAATCATTTAAGTAGCTGCACTTCTTGGCAGGGAGGAGTTAAGGGAAAGGAAACCAAAATTGCTGAAGGAGAAGAAACAGGAAGGAGCTGCTCCATTCAAATCAGTGTGCCTCTAACGTGGGAGCACAATGTGAATTAAAAGTTTGGTTATTTTCATTCGATTTGACAGGATAGTACCAAATGTAAAAGACACAAATATTTTTTTCTTTTATACTCCCTTGATTTGTTTTAAATTGATATTTTGCTGGATTGGCAACACATCTGCCAGCATATGGAATGCTAATTGACTACAGTTTCTACAAAATTCTGATTATTAGTAACCAGGGGACAAATACTTGCATTATCCTAGTGGAATGTGATACACACTACGGTCAAGTCAACTCAAAGGAACAACTGATACAAAGTCTATGCTCAGCCAGTTCTGAGCAACAGTAACCTTTAAAGCACATTATACATCATACGATGCTAAGAGACTACTCGATCATCTCCTGAAACATGTAATGATGTTTAATGAGTGACATCAAAACCACTGCCCCTAGGAACCTTACTTTGATTACTAAAATTTGCTGCTTTCTGAACAGCTTTAATTATACTGCTTTGACTTCTTTTAGTCTTTTTACAGTCCACAGTAAAACAGCTCCAGGATTAACCGCAGCCTTCCACTAATGTAGAACCTCCCTCAAAACCTGATTCTTGGAAAGAATTCTTTATTACACCTGAAAAGTTGAACTGATTTCCCAGCCTACACAAATTATATTGCTGCACCTTTGACTGTAATCTGTGCTTCTACAAAAAAAAAGGAATTCTGCTCCACTAACCAGCTGCAAAATTTCAATGAATAATGACTTACCAGATTCTATTTCACATGAATTAATCTTTGATTTTTAAGGAATTCATAATTATAATTATTTTCCCCCATCTTTTCTCATCATTCTTCCATGTCAGCATTTGGGTACAAATGTTGTGAATAATTCCTAGGTATAATGTTTGAAATAAACCGTCCCTTCTGATTTAGTGCAAAACAAAGTTTGTTATGAGTCTTTAAAGAATTGACTCCACAAACAAAGTGGGTGGAACACACCATGTGTATTTCAAAAGGTAAAGAAATAAAACAAAATTTTAAAATTAAAATTCACCTCTGTAACAGACTAAAAGAGGAAAACAAAAAAACTTCTTCCTTTTGTCCATGACTAACTTAATTGCCCTGTAAAGTTGATGTACAACCTCAAGTTGTTAACGGACTTATATTTCTGACTATTAATTAGTGGAGATCAACTACTTGACATGTAAAATATTAATGTTACAAAATTAAATTTTAAATTATTCAAGCATAAATGAAATAAAATTATCTAAATCTTTTTTAAAAATTTCTAGCTTATAAATCTCATCTACAAATCATGTCTGGTAGAAACACCTACACTGGTCATAATATTTTAAAGCCAAATTTCAAAAAGTACAAACAATGAATGCCACTTCACCAACAGTGCAAGATGTTAATACACTGAATAGCAAACAATAAGTTATGATCTATCTCACTACCAGATACATTTACACATCAGAGTTAAGGCTGACATTTGGGATCTACAACATTTCTATGCTTTCATTTTAATAAAATATTTCCAAACACTTCTAATCTAAAAAGAAAAACAAACTAAATTGCTACTGGTTTATCATTCCAACTTTTATTGCAGCCCATGATTGAAAGGTTGAGTCATTTTAAAATCAATGAAAATAATAGGTTGCAAAGGCCCAGTGACTATACTAAAACTAAGCACATGCCATATAGTTTTAACAAGCATATTAATGGACTGAACCTTCAATCTCTTACTACATTAATGTATTTTATAGCATTCATATCTTCAAAGTTGACATCTCAATTGAGGACAGAAGTACAGAAAGAGCGATATACCAAATTACAAGCTTAAATGTAGACATATAAAAATACATTTCAGCTATAACTAATATAAGAAACCACTGGATTGAATCTCTATTTTTTAAAAATAACTTGGTTTGCAAATTTGCTATGAAAGCATTTTTGTCTGGAATAATTAAATTCCAATTCTAACCATATACTGTAGCGAGAAGATGAAGTAATCTTACAGTTAAATCAATTATTCCTATGGCCAATTGTCACATACCACAATGGAATTCTCTAGCTCTGTGCTCTCCCAAAAACTGATGGATGGAAATTTAATTGGAATATCACTGTTTCACTGTCCTTCATATGGATATAGATATATTTATGTTTTGTGCTACAACAAAGTATGGGTTTTCCATTTACAACACAATCTAAAGAGATTATTTATCTACAGTATATTTCTCCAAACAATAAGCAAAATGTTATTGCACACTAAGAGGCTGAACACTGGTGTTGCATTTGATCAAGACCACTTACTTCACAAGATTTCCATATGTAAGGACATCATTTGGTCAATGGCAGTATTAGTGCATTAACACAGCTTTCTCCTGCCCTGTATCACCATTAACAACCTTTGTTTAAAAAGTGTTTATCTGATGAAAATTAAACCAGCTTCCTCAACCAATTGAGACAAATTATTCTAATGTTTAAATGCTTTTGCATAAAATGTTATTTCCAATCTGTCTTGTGTAAATATTACATCCAAGGGAACAGCACTGAGCTATACTCACACTGCAATATATTCAAGCGAAGCAGAGTTCGACATGTGCATGCAAACAAATGCATTTGAGTTTGATTTACTGTTGCCACATGTACCAAGTTACAGTGAAGTGTTGTTTTGTGTGCTATACAGGCAGATCAGACCATACAAAGTGCATCAGGGTAGCAGAACAAAATGCAGAATACAGGGTTACTGCCACAGAGAAGGTGCAGAGAGATCAGAATTAATATTTGAGAGGTCTGTTCAAAGACCATTTAAAATGTATAGAGTTTTGTTCATTGGTATCCTAGTCTGACATATTGTAGCATTTAAAGCAAAGGAATTGTTCCATCTGGTGAATTTTGTATACATAAGTAACTAGGTGCACACATATTGGTTTTATACTGCAACCAATATGAAGACGAAATAATCTAAGACAACAACATTAAAACTTTGCCTTACTCCTGGGTAAAGTTAATTCATACCCTCATTTCTGTACTAGCTGCAGTCGTGCTGAGGTTTTGTTGTTGGAATCCGGCAGTCAGTCTCTCGCTATCTTCCATTGATCCCCTTTTCCTCAGGCTCCAAGTTCACATTTCTCCTTCCCACTATACACTAAGACCTTCCCACACAGATTTAGTTCACTCTTCATTACATCACTCAGCTTCCTTTATCCTTCCCAGTATGTCATTCTTCCTCCAGCTTTCTCTCCTTCCATCACAATATCTTCCCCAGTAATCTATTTTACCCTCTTCTCAGCACTCTTCACACTATCATAACTTTCCTCCCCTTAAAATTGCCCCGCAGGTCCCTTTTATATCATGCCCCTCTCACCCTAAACCTATGCCCTCTAGTTCAGGACTCTCCCACACCAGGGAAAAGATCTTGTTTATTCATCCTATCCATGCCCCTTTTCATTTTATAAACCTCCAAAAGATCA
Organism: Chiloscyllium plagiosum; assembly: GCF_037043375.1. Taxonomy (NCBI): domain Eukaryota; kingdom Metazoa; phylum Chordata; class Chondrichthyes; order Orectolobiformes; family Hemiscylliidae; genus Chiloscyllium; species Chiloscyllium plagiosum. The sequence continues at coordinate 45,559,050 of NW_028270145.1, forward strand.
CCCCTCAGCCTCCGACACTCCAGCGTAAACAACCCCAGCCTACTCATCCTCTCCCTATAGCTCAAATCCTCCAACCCTGGCTACGTCCTTATAAATCTTTTCTGAACCTTTTCAAGTTTCACAATATCCTTCTGATAGGAAGGAGACCAGAATTGCTCGTAATATTCCAAAGAGTGGCCTAACCAATGTCCTGTACCTCCACAATATGACCTCTCAAATCCTATACTCAATGCTCTGACCAATAAAGGAAAGCATACCAAATATCTTCTATCCTATCTACCTGCAACTTCACTTCCAAGGAACTATGAACCTGCACTCCCAAGGTCTCTTTATTCAGCAACACGCCCTAGGACCTTACCATGAAGTGTATAAGTCCTTATCTGATTTGCCTTTCCAAAACGTAGCACCTCACATTTATCTAAATTAAACTCCATCTGCCACTCCTCAGCCCATTGGCCTATCGATCTCTGAGGTAATCTTCTTCGCTGTCCACTACACCTCAATTTTGGTGTCATCTGTAAACTTACTAACTGTACCACCTATGTTCACATCCAAATCATTTATATAAGTGATAAAAAGCAGTGGACCTTCTGGCTTATGCAAATCCTTTACACCATCAGAATGTTTTTCAGACCTGAGCTGGGGCCTAATGCCTAACAAAATACAGTTACTTCCACCTCTAAAACTTCTAGAATCATACAGTACAGGAGAGCATTTGGCCCATCAAGCCTGATCTGCCAAACGTACACTACTACCTACACTTGTCCGCACAAGGTCCATAGTTGAAGAATGTGGTGCTGGAAAAACACAACAGGTCAGGCAGCATCCAAGGAGCAGGAGAATCGATGTTTCGGGCATAAGCCCTTCCTGAAGATTCCTGATGAAGGGCTTATCCCGAAACGTCGATTCTCCTGCTCCTCGGATGCTGTCTGGCCTGCTGTGTTTTTCCAGCACCACATTTTTCAGCTCTGGTCTCCAGCATCTGCAGTCCTCACTTTCTTCTGCACAAGGTCCATAGCCTGGAATGTAATGATATTCAAACTTTTAAAGTTTGTGAGGTTACCCAGCTCAACTACCCTCTCATCCAGTGCTTTCCAGATTCCTACCACCCTCTGGGTGAAAACAAATTCCTCAAATCCCCTCTAAATCTCCTTCCTTTCGCTTGTTCTTAATCTTTTAACTAAAAGTCGAACCCTTACTCAAAGGTCACCTGCTACCAACACCTTCATCATGCATTAGTCACCTTCAGACTCGACTATATCCACCACTTCTCATGCTTTCCACTCACTGTACTGTGAAATTCTGATGTCCTTATCCCCCATCCCATTTCAAAACAACTGATCCAACACCTTCATCCTAAGTGACCTACAATGAATCTTTATTCTTCCAATGACAAATTTTAAATGTCCATTCTTGCCTTTAGTTTTACGATGCCCTCACCCATTCCCACCTCATGCCCTCCTCCAGCATCACATATATATGCACCTCACCCTAGATCAGAATTTTTGTGGCTCCAGCCTATTCACTCTCCCTCTTCCCACTTCAGACTTCCCTGCCAACTTTACCTCACATTCCAATTTCTCTTCTGTCCCATTCATTAGCTGTCTCCAACTCAATCAACACATTTCTCTCTTGTCCCTTATTTTATTCTCACCTTCCCCAATTCTTCCGTTTTCTCACTGTCCCTAACACTGATCTCTTACTGATATTTTCTTAACTATTTCCTTAGTTTTCAAGCCCTCCAAAGTTTTTCTCAGTTTCCCTCTTTCATCTCCCTTTCCACAACTCTCAATTTCTCTTCCATCTCAAATTTTCATTTCCTGGTTATTGTGCCCCCTCACTTCGCAGGTTCTTACCCTCTTCACAAGAAGTGAAAACTTCCCTTTTGTTTGCTTTCGCTCTGTATGGTTCAGTGTCCACTTCTCAGTTTTCCCACTCTCCTGTTTCCATGTCTCCACTCCATTTCTTCTGCTTCGAGATTTTTTTCTCTTGCCTCACACAGACACACTCCGTTTTCTCTCCCCCACAGAGATACACACATCCCCTCTCCCTCACACATACACAAACTCTTCTCTCTCCCCTTCACAATTACACTCTCTCTCCCCTTCTCACATACTCAGACTTCTCTCCCGCACACAAACACACACCACTCCCTCCCACACTCTCACTTTTTCTCCTTCACTCAGACACTTTCTTTCTTGCTTGCTTACTCTATCCCCCCCATACACACACTTATCGTCTGCCAACCACCGTTGCTCTCAGAGAGCAACTTTCCCTCCCTCCTCTCGCTCTTTCTCTCTCCGTGAACGTGTCTATCTGTTGAGTCCTAGCGGTTGTGCTGTTTTGGTATTTACTCCAACTTCACACATAAAACATTTGCTCACAAATAACAAGTGAAATAGGGAAATTACGAACTTCCTACCGCATCAGACCGAGTCTCCCTGCGTTTTTAGTGGGAAATTCACAATCGATCTCACTAAACTTGCCCAACTTATTGGAGTACTTCCGCTTCCGTTTTTCTTTTCTCTGTAAACACTCCCTAAAACAAAGCTTTCCCGGGCCGGCAGCTCTTTGAGCCTGTCACAGCAACAGCAGCGAGAGTTCAATCTCAGCGTCCAGTCAGTACAGTGGGCATCAACAGAAGCCAATGGCCCAGGATAGAAATATCCCCTTACACCGCCGCAGAGCTCAGGGGTTGGTGGACGGCTGTATCAAACTACTTGCCATTATTGAAAAAGTTACTGGTGACAAGAGTGTTGACCTTTTAGACTTAAATCCAATTTCTGAACTTTTTTGTAGTTCGCCAGGAACAAAGATGTTGACGTTTTGTAAACAAATCATGTTTCGCTGTCTAAAATGTCAGCTTCACAAGGATAGATTTTGCTAGGTAGGGAAAATTGCGGCAGAGGAAAATCTGATCTGATAGGATTTATATTTAAGTACGATAACTAATATTAAATCGTCATAAATTTACTTTTTATAGGATTGACACGTATTGCTATTAAGTAATATTGTTCCTCTGTCAGGGACGTTACTCACTTTCAGACGTGCTTTCACTATTAGGCTGTGATTTCTTGCATTCATGTTGAATTAGTGCCTGTTAGTGTTAACTCCGTGTGATTCTGAGGATGGTGAATCAATGGGTGTATTAAAACAGTAGAACCAACTCAGAACAATGAAAGGTTGCATCCGCTCGGGATAAGAAATACAAACCCGTGTTCCCAGTTGCTATAAATTCTAAACCTAAATCGGTTTCCTGATAAACTCAAATAGAGCACTTTAAAACATCATAAACAATGGTCTTTAAAATATTTAACTCACCCAGTCCGGTTCACAAAATAAAACCATGATGAGGAATAGTTGTTTTTTCAAGGTGAAAAGATGCAGAAATAAAGGCAAGTTTTCAGATCGTTGTTTGTTTGGGCACTTAATTACATCCTGTCTTCTATCATCATGTTAATAGGCATACATTTGTTTGAGAATTAATGGGTTTATGAATTCAAAGTCAAGTTTAAACCGAGCCTGCATGTTTATTGTCTGTCTATGAACAGTACAAAAATATGTTTTCTTTAAATATTCTCGTGCTGAGAAAACGGATTATACTGTTTCCGAAACACAAAAATCAGAAGGATCTGTAGCCCTTACATTTGAGCTGTTTGGACTCAAAGTACGATCTTATACATAAAAGGTGCGATAGTTAATCGCTGGAAGGTCGATGCTGGATCTGAACTTAAGATATTCTTACCTACTTTCTTTAACTTGGATATAAATCTTTTTGTTGAATGAATCCTTTCTTCAGAGTATCTGTCAGAGAGTTTAGATTATAACATCAAAAAATACTGCTGACTGGAACTTCATAAAGGTAAACAGAATCGCTAAATTGTATAAACGTTTATATAAATGATTAATTATGGGTATGGCCGCCAGGGAAAATCACATCTGTTCTATTTTAAAATTTGCTACAACTTTTCATTTGCACCATATTAAATTGAATTCCCAAATTTGTCTTTAAAATCATTAAATTGCATTAATTCAGATGTTTATTTTAATTAAAAGTTAAAATGAAAAAAAAACTGCATTTCAATAAAACAAAACTGATGATGATAATCGATTGCATGACGAAGGCTATCACTCAGTTTTCAAAGAACTTTTTTTTAAAATACACGCTACTACAAGTTTGTGCCCAAGAGTTTCAACTCCATTTTCCAAAAAGGTAACTGAACATCTGACAAAGCGCTGCGGATGCTGGACATCTAAACTAAAAACAAAGTATTGAAGTGCTCAAGAGTAAAATTGGACTCTGATGGGCAGTTTCAACGACACTTGCAAATTTATTTGGGAGCTGCCATTGGCAGTACACATACCCAATTTTTGGAAACCATCAGCATCCCTAGTGGTCTCAGAATATTATAGAACGGCCTGGAAGATGTTAATTTTTGCTGATCTGAGATTACATGCCAGGAGACGTCCTGCACAAACGCACTGACATGGTAGGAGCTACTAGTTAATTAATTGGGGGGGAAAAAAACATGCATCCATTTTCTCATTGAATTTAAGGACTCTGCTAAATTTAAAAAGTATGAAGGAGAAGTAACAGATAAACCAGACTGAAGTTATATTCCATTTGGCTTGATATGAAAGATGTATTTTAAAAATGATAACTGACTTGTTTTAAGCAATTGATAAAAATATTAAAAGTTCTGAGTTATATCTTTACCCATTGCATTTGTTTCCACAACTGAAGAGACTGTGCATGAAATAGGTAGAATCAGAGTAGAAGACAGTGAAAATAAAATCGAGAAGCCTTTCAATGAATGCAGTAGGAGTACCATTGAGCCTATTATTGTTTGACTAAGAGCAGGAGTAACAGAACAGTGAATCAAGGACATGAACACCATCAGAACTTAACAATGTCTGACGCAGTGTAAGCAGCAGGAGGAGGGTATGAGTTACCTGGATGTCAGCAAACATCAGTAAGCAAAAAGGTGTGCTGCATTGGCAACAGGAGTGGCTTATAACCAGAATTTCAGCCAATGAATAACATTTGAGCAGTGTGACTAATAAGAATGAAATGCAACTTACCATTAAATCATCTTTCTCTGTGGCCTCATTCCTGATGAAGGCCTTTTGCCTGAAATGTGGACTCTCTTGCTCCTTGGATCTTGCCTGACCTGCTGTGCTTTTCTAACACTACACTCTCTATCTCCAGCATCTACAGTCCTCACTTTTGCCCATCCTTCTCTTTCGTCATTCCAAATGCCAAAGTTCAGTTGAAGAGGACTCAATTCCTTCTGCAAAGCTGAATTGACTGAAGCTAGTTTTATCGTCATAGAACCCGTAGAGTGTGAAAACAGGCTGTTCTGCCCATTCTGCCCACACCAACCATCCGATGAGCATCTCATCCAGATCCATCTCCCTACCCTATTCCTGTAACCCTTCATTTCCTAATGCTAATCCACCTAGCCAGCACATCCCTGTACTCAATGGGCAATTTAGCATGGCCAATTCATCTAACCTGCACATCTTTGGATTGTGGGAGGAAACTGGAGCACCCGGAGGAAACCCACGCAGAATGGAGAGAATGTGCAAACTCCACACAGCCAGTTGCCCAAGGCTAGAATCGAACTGGGTCCCTTGTGCTGTGAGCCAGCAGTGCTAAGCACTGAGCCACCATCCGCCCAAAGTCAATGTTCCCTAATGGGTCCACAGAGGTGAGAGCACCAAATCCTAACCACTATAACACCAGGGAGCTTGTGATTAATTTTGAATATGAAACCTCATTGACTACAATAGGAAAAATATTGTATGATTTGAAATAGATTTTCACCATCATGTCAGTGGAAACTTTGAACTACCTTTTATTTCATAATTAGCCCATCAACATGATAGGCTTTCTTCAACCACTCCATTTGTTTCTTCTATATGATGTGAGGAGATTTACTAGGATGTTTGCCTGGTATGGAGGGAAGGTCTTGCGAGGAAAGGCTGAGGGACTAGAGGCTGTTTTCGTTAGAGAGAAGAAGGTTGAGAGGTGACTTAATAGAGACATATAAGATAATCAGAGAGTTAGACAGAGTGGACAAGGAGAGCCTTTTTCCAAGTATGGTAACGGCGAGCATAACGGGGCATAGCTTAAATTGAGGGGTGATAGATATAGGACAGATGTCAGAGGTAGTTTCTTTACTCAGAGAGTAGTAAGGGTATAGAATACTTTGCCTGCAACAGTAGTAAAAATAGCCAACTTTAAGTACATTTAAGTCGTCATTGGACAAGCATATGGACGTACATGGAATAGTGTAGGTGGGATGGGCTTCAGATTGGTATTACAGGTCGGCGCAACATTGAGGGCTGAAGGGCCTGTACTGCGCTGTAATGTTCTATGTTCTATGTTTATATTATGCTCCTTTCATTAACTTACACATATCCTCTGGAGTGATTCTTCAATGGAGAGGCTAAATGCTATATTTTGCAGTACAACATAAACACTGCTTTAATCCTATAAACATAGAAAATTGTTGCTAATATGACATTATTTAATTTTCATTGCATGATCCAGGACATTGCACTCTGACAAATCTTAACATCAAACTTATCCATAATGGCTGGTTCTCTTTTCTCTTGAAAGAGAACGCTGTCAGGTAACCTCATGGAGAACTTTAAAAGGATGAAATACATTATATGAATCATGTTTATACTTGTGGGGAAGAACAGGACTAAAGGCCAACAGTATGAAATAGTCACTAAGGAATCAAATAAGGAATCCAAAAGAAATATTTTCACTCAGAGAGTGCTGAGAATGTGGAAGCTGCAACCACAGATTAGATAAATTATTGCTTACACACTTCCACAATCATCATATGAGAGGCACTATATTCGACATTCATTCCATAGACCTGCATGGGCCAGATTTTTGTATTCAATTCAGGAACTGCAGGTCAGGCCATCTCCAAAGTCACAGTCCTGACTTCAAAAGCTTGGCACACCCAAATGGCACTTTGGCTCTGCATGTTGGGTGCAGGCAGAAGTCAGAGCCACATCCTCCTGATGCAGGTCCATGATGACAATGAAGGTGGGGAATGGTGAGGCTGATAAATTAGAAAGTCTGCCTCCATTAACTGGGAACCAATCTAGTTTAATCCATAATTGTCAGGTCCTCTAGTCCTCACATAGCAGTTCCCTTCAGCCCCAGGTGCCCCTTTGCACCTCATGTCTCCTCAGATTACACATGCATCCTCCATCCTCCCTATGATTCCCATATCTCTCATTCCCTCCATACTCCCTCATATTAGCTATACCCCTACATCTCCTCATGTTTCCCATGCACCCTTGCATCCTCCATACCTTCCTCCCCCTCATATCAGCTATGCTTCTTCTGTGCCCCTTCATATCTCAATGCTCTCTCCATGCCCCACTGCAACCTGCATGTCCCTATGCCACCTCATATATTCCCCAGCCATTTCTCATTCTCCAATATTTTCTGTGCATCTTCTTATGCCCCCATACATTTTCCAGACCCTATGGCTACAGAACGCAACACCAAATGGCAATTATTCAAATTGCTAATTTTAAATATCAATCAAGCATTCAACATTTCTTTTAAAGAAAAGTCACTCTTTTACCTTCTTGTGAAATTGTCAAATGCAGTAAATGAAATTCTCATTGAAGTAACTATTAATCTTGCTCAAAAAACACACAAGCATTGAAAAAACAAAAAAGAATATCAATTATATATCAATTTCTTACAAAGTAATAAAACTGTGAAGCAAACAAAGCTAGCAGTCCTCGTTGTAACTTTGTGAAGTAATCCTGGCTAGGGTGGGTCTATTAGTCAGACTTGGAAAAAGAAAACAAACAACTGCGAATGCTAGAAATCAGAAATAAAAACAGAAATTGCTAGAGAAATTCACCAAGTCTGGCAGCAACTGCTGTCAGAAAGCAGAGTCAATATTTCGGGTCCAGTGACCCGTCTTCAGAACTGATTGTGGTTAGGAAAAGATAATATATATATTGATGAAATGGGGTAGAGGAGGAGAAAAAATAAATGAGAGGTGGAGATGGAGCCCAGCCCAGAGAGAGAACAGTGGTTGCACAGACAAAGGAATGAATAATGGAAAGTTAGGGCAAAAGAAAAGCTACTAATGGGGACCTTTAGTGCAAGAAAATGGGTTGGCTATGTTGAAAGCAGTCCATGCGATGACAAGGCCTGAGCTATGGGGTTGGGGTAGGGACATGGCAGAAAGTGCTCAGGTCCTTAACTTATTGAACTTGATACTGAGTCCTGAAGGCTGCATGTCCCCAAGTGGAAAATAAGGTGCTGTTCTTCCAGTTTGTGCTGAACTTTGCTAGAGCAATGTAGCAAGCCCAAGACAGAGATGTTGGCCAGGAAACATGGTGGTGTGTTAAAATTGCAAGGAACAGGAAGCTCAGGATCATTTTTGCAGACAGAATGTAGGTGTTCTACAAGGTGCTGGTCCCTTTCTGCGTTTCGTCACCCAGTGTAGAGAAGACCACATTGTGAGCAGCGAAGACAGTAGACTAGATTGAATGAAGTGCAGGGAAATCGCAGCTTCACCTGGAAGGTGTGTCTGGAGCCTTGGATAGCGAGGAGGAACTAAACGGGCAGGTGCCACACATTCTGCAATTGCATCTGAAGGTGTGGTGAGTGTGTGAGGAAGTGTTGAAAGTGGAGGAGGGTGTCTCAGAAGGAACAGTCTGTGCGGAAAGCTGACAATGGAGGCGAGGGAAATATGTATCTGGGTGGTGGTATCCTACTGGTGGTGGAGGAAATGGCGAATCTTGAATGTGAATGCTAGTGGGTAGAAAGTGAGGACCAGGGTGACCCTATCAGTGTTTCAGGAGGGAAGCAAAGTTTTTTGTTTATTTGTTTAGTGTTAATTCATTGCCACACCTCTTCAAGGAATATCCACCTTGAAGAATATCTGTTCCTCTGTCTGACAGAATTTCCTTTCTCATCTTTCTTCTTTTTCACCATTATTACTTTCATTGGTGCTCTTAGTGTTTGATAAGATATTTGCCAAAACTCACTTCCACAACAACGTCACATTCCTCAGTGAGTGCCTTCAGCTCAGACTCATCCCATACGATCAAAGGTATCTCTATAATGCGCAACATTCCTCAGAGAACTGCTCTCTCCTCATCCTGAGATCCACACTCAGTGCTATTCATTGCCATGTGTACACTCTCAACCTCTCTCACTCCATCGTCACTACCTCACACTGTCTCAGAGCTGCCCTGTTGAAAGTTTCATTTCATTCTGTTAATTTTTCTTTCAGACATTAGGGAACACTAACTGCAACAATCCAGAGATATCCACACCCCTGTGGAACCTCCCTCCCCACCCCTTCCCTCAGTCTCCATCCCTTTTCCTAACCCCACCTCTTGTCCACTATTTACTATCTCATCTGACCTTCTGCTCTCTGATACTGAATGCTCTGATACTGAATGTACTTAGCAAATGTCTTAGAGTTATTTCTGTGCACTACTACCTTACTGATTTTCAGGTATGATATGACCTTGAAATCGTCTTCATCATCCTCCACCTCCATGTCCATTTCTTTGGACAGTAGCCCTCTCCCAGTACTATAGACCCTTTCACCCATCTCCAACTCTGTCCCTCCATGTGGACCCGATCTTTGACCATTTACTGGCACTTGAACTGCTGATTGAGAATTGTCAACGTGACATAGATCGCCTAAATTTCTTTGCCTCCACATATTCTAATCTTATCTCCCTCTGAACTGACCACCCTTCATGCTCTCAAATCCAACTCTGACTTTGCCATCCAGCCTCTACAGATGCTGTCAGATCTGTTGAGTTGCTCCAACAATTTCTGTGTTTGACTCAGGCTTTGAATTTAGCAAAGCATACGGAATAAGGCCATCATGCAAAACAGATCGAGTCAGAGAGTCTTGGAGATGTACAGCATGGAAACAGACCCTTCCATCCAACCCGTCCATGCCAACCAGATATCCCAACCCAATCTCGTCCCACTTGCCACCACCCGGACCATATCCCTCCAAACCCTTCCTATTCATATACCCATCCAAGTGCCTTTTAAATGTTACCCAGCCTCCACCACATCCTCTGGCAGCTCATTCCATACACGTTCCACCTTCTGTGTGAAAAAGTTGCCCCTTAGGTCTCTTTTACATCTTTCCCCTCTCACCCTAAACCTATGCCTTCTAGTTCTGGACTCCCTGACCCCAGGGAAAAGACTTTGTCTATTTACCCTATCCTTGCCCCTCATAATTTTATAAACCTCTATAAAGTCACCCCTCAGCCTATCTGACCATTTGTTCAAGATGCCAATTGCTCACCTGTACCTCCCTTAATGCAATCTTGAAGTCACAGATCCTTCCTGTTCTCTAACCCCTTGCAATATAGTCAGTTATTTTAGCAATCCAGAAAGAAAAATTCCTTCAATGTACATGCAACTTGCAAAATTGTTATTTTCTGACATGCCAACAGTATTTTAAATATACTACAGCACAGGAAATATGCACAATCATATTTGTAAGAGTTGATAATGTGGGTACTTTAAAATTGTTACAAAAGCTCGCTCTATGTGCAGTGATTTAAGATGTGTTTTATTGGGCCATTCTTCTTTGTGAATTTCAAGCTTCCTTTTTGGCACTTGCCTGTGAAAACTATGATAGCATACAGAACAGTACATTGGAAAGAGTTCACAAAAAAGGGATGACATGTCTTTTAAAACAAAACCCAAAGTAGATTGAAGATTTATGGATTTTAAACATTGGTTTTAAATAAGGATCCATTAACTGGTGGAATGCACATCTACATGCAGAATTCATGCAAGTTCCCAGACCCCGAAAAGATTTGTCTTAGCTGGCCACATTTTCTATTATATATACTGGCGATTTCTAATTCTAAGCTCTGTCTCCTTGTGCATGCTCTATTGATAGAAAGTGATCACAGATGAAATATTGTTTTGCCTCTTCCCCAGGACAGGCAGATGATGGCCTAGTGGTATTATTGCTGGACTGTTAATCCAGAGACTTAGTTAATGTTCTGGGTTTGAATCCCACCATGGCAGATGGTGGAGTTTGTATTCAATAAAAATCTAGAATTAGAAGTCTAATGATGACTATGAATCCATTGTTGATTTTCGAAGAACCCATCTGGTTCACTAATGTCTTTTAGGGAAAGAAACTGCCATCCTTACCTACATGAGACTCTTGACACACAGCAATGTGGTTGACTCTTAACTGCTTTCTGGACAATTAAGGATGAGTAATAAATGCTAGCTTAGCCAGCAAAGCCCTCATGCAGTGAATGAATAAAGAATAAAAAAGTATCAGTCATCCAAATGTTTTTTTAAAAATGCAAGATGCCAAATAAGGTAAAGAACAAACATTTTTATGATCCAACTTCAAATGTCAAGACAATTCATCCTAAATACTGTCAAGTCTTTATTAATTATCGTCTATAAGAATGGAGGAGAACAAACAGAAATTGAACAGAAGTCAACTGAGTGCAGAAGAAGTAAATCCTTTAATGATTCCATACCATTTTCCTGGATTCTTCATCTCCACCAAATCTGTTTGATGGTGCAATCTTCTATATTTGTGTTTCTGATATGTCTTCCTTTTCCATCAACCATAAAATTCACTTTTCCCCCCCACCTTATGTTTAATAGGGCCGCCACTGTGACTGATCCATTTCTTGCATTCCTCCCTCCTAGAATTATGTTCTTTTTCTTCTTGTTTCAGCCTCCACCCTACCAATCCCTATATCTAATGGAACAACCTCTGCCATTTCCATCATCTTCAGCAAGTAGGTGCCACGAAACATATTTTCCTTCCTGTTTCAGCATTTTAAAAGCACGATTCCCTCACTGACACTATTCCCTCACACTCCTCAGTCACTCCAACACACCTTCCCCTTCTCACAACAACTTTTCATGCAAAAGAAGGAGATGCAGCAATCATCTTTTTACTTTTTGTTGCTTCTCAATCCAAAACCCAGACACTCCTTCTAGTGGCCAAAACACTTCTTCCAATTTAGTGTACTATATGTGCCGCTCACAGTGTAGACAAATTAATATGTGGAACACCACTTTTCAATCCGCAAGCATGATCCCAAATTTTCTGTGGCTTGCCATTGTAATTGAGTTCTGAAGAAGAGTCACACTGAACTCGAAAGTTAATTTTATTTTTCTCTCCATTAATGTTGCCAGACCTGACAAGTTTCTTCAACATTCTCTGTGTTTATTTCAGGTTTCCAGCACCCACAGTATTTTGCCTTCATTATCGTAATTACCTAACTCACCCTCATGCTGACTGTCTTCAGTTTATAACAGCATTCCACTGAAGATCAATTCAAACTTGAGAAACAAGACCTCAACTCACAATTTTCAGCCTTTCCAAACTCAATAAAGGATTCAACAGTTTTAGAATATGACCTCTGCCCCTCCATTTAAATTTACTTCCACTGACTTTTTGCACTCGATTGTGTTTTATCACCTGATTTTACTTTCAGTTCACTATTCTGCCATTTACATCTCCTCTAGACACATATTTTCTTTCTATACTTGTTGTATTACCATTTCCTTTGTTCCTGCATGACTAATTGTTTTGACCTTGAATATCTCCTGTCTTCTCTTCTATCAAAGCATTTCCGTTTTCTTTGATTTCTTTCACTTGACATCTCCCAGTTTTGATAAAAGATCATTGATATGAAACATAAGATCTGTTTCTCTCTGCACAGGTGCTAACAGATGTACTGAGTATATCTGTTCTATTTATGTAAATCTTCATGTTTTGCAATGTATTCCACATGGTACATAGAATGTATTTTATATTGCTGCAAAGAGAGTCATGTTGCCAAAGCACTATTTACTTTGTTACTATGCAGTGGTGACATGAATGATATATTCCATGAACAGGATGCTATCATTAGTCCAAAAGTCATTGTGCCTGACCACAGTTGAGCAATGTTCTCCATGAACTTCAGTGTCAGTTAGATGCCAAGGATATAGGCAATACGTCACAATGATTGACTGATTGAATTAAACAAGATTTTCTTCCAACTGTTTATAATAGACCAGAATCAACCTGTCTTTGCAAAACCCACAACAAAAATCAATTGTTAGGTGAATTTTGCAGTTGGGCAGCGCTTGCTGAACATTTGTGACTGTGCAAATAAGCAAATTTCATACACTAACAAACAATTTAAGATAATCAGCTTCACTCATAACGTGGCTCATTTATTCCAGCTAGAAACAACATATATTCATCCATAAGGACCCATTCTCATGCAAAGAAAAGGATTACACAGGTCTTGTGTCTTTTTGAATCATCTGGAAGCTTTCAGAGCCTATGATTGCCTAATTTCTGCAATGCCATGGTCAATAAAAGCTGATGTGCCAACCAGTTAGCATCCTTTCCGTCTGCAGTATAAATATCAGATATCTGTGTACAGATGATGGATACATGCAACCGGTGTTTATGGTTAGTGGCCCAGAACAGTTGCTGCCAAGATAGAGATCATTTTGAGCAAGAGGTAAGCTGAATCCATCAAGTACCTGGTCTAGTTTCCTTATCATGTGTTCCTCACATTGACGAGTTTGGTAAAGGGAGGGTGAATTTTAAAGTGGCGAGTGTGATGTTAACAAAGCATTTAACAAGTGTTAATCCCTAACCACTGGCATTTCACTGCTGCTTAGAGGGAACCTCACCACGCTGCATGTGAAAAATGAAAAAGATGGAGCTTGTTGATTGCAACATTTGTTTGTCGTTTATATGAATGATTTAAATGAGAATATAGAAGGCATAGTTAGTAAGTTTGTAAATTGTGGATGACACTAAAATTGATGGTGTAGTGGACAGTGAAGTAGGCTCTCTAAAATTACAAAGAGAACTTGATTAATTGGGTCAATGAGCTCAGGAGTGGCAGATGGAGTTTAATTTGGATAAATGCAAGATTTTGCATTTTGGTAAAACAAACAAGGCAAGAACTTATTCAATTAAAAGTAGGGCCTTGGGTAGTGCTGTAGAACAGAGAGACGTAGGGCTTCATGAACATAATGCCTTGATGTTTGCAGCATGTGTAGACAAAGTGGATAAGAAGGTGTTTAGCACACTTGCCTTCATTGCTCAGACCTTTGAATATAGAGTCATAGAGTCATAGAGATGTACAGCATGAAAATAGACCCTTCGGTCCAACACATCCATGCCGACCAGATATCCCATCCAACCTAGTCCCACCTGCCAGCACCCGGCCCTGGTGAAGGCTGGTACAATTCCATACACGTACCACCCTCTGTGTGAAAAAGTTACCCCTTAGGTCTCTTTTATATCTTTCCCTTTCACCCTAAACCTATGCCCTCTAGTTCTGGACTCCCACATCCCAGGGAAAAGACATTGTCTATTTATCCTATCCATGTTTCTCATGATTTTGTAAACCTCTATAAGGTCACCCCTCAACCTCTGACGCTCCAGGGAAAACAGCCCCAGCCTGTTCAGCCTCTCCCTTTAGCTCAAATCCTCCAACCCTGGCAACATCCTTGTAAGTCTTTTCTGAACAGTTTCAAGTTTCACAACATCTTTCCGATAGGAAGGACACCAGAATTGCATGCAATATTCCAACAGTAGCCTAACCAATGTCCTGTAGAGCCGCAACATGACCTCCCAACTCCTGTACTCAATACTCTGACCAATAAAAGAAAGCATACCAAACACCTTCTTCATTATCCTACCTACCTGTGACTCCACTTTCAAGGAGCTATGAACCTGCACTCCAAGGTTTCTTTGTTCAGCAACACTCCCTAGGACCTTACCATTAAGTGTATAAGTCCTGTTAAGATTTGCTTTCCCAAAATCCAGCACCTCACATTTATCTGAATTAAACTCCATCTGCCACTTCTCAGCCCATTGGCCCATTTGGCTAACATCCTGTTGTAATCTGAGGTAACCTTCTTCGCTGTCCACTACATCTCCACTTTTAGTATAGACTGTTGGTGAGACCTTTTCTGCACATTATCCAGTTCTGGGTGCCATGTTATAGGAAGGTTATTATTGAGCTAGAGAGGATTCAGAATATATTTACCAGGATGTTGCCAGGAATGGAAGGTTTGAGTTATAGGGAGAGGCTGAATAAGTTGGGACTTATTTCAATGGAGTGTAGGAGTTTAAGGGGTGATCTTACAAGTGTTTATAAAATCACGAGGTGTACAAATATGATGAATGATAGGTGTCTTTTCCCTAGGGTTGGGGATTTCAAGACCGTGGGCAAATCTTTCAGGTGAGAGGAGAAAGATTTAAAAAAAGACATGAGGGAAACTTTTTTGCACAGAGAGTGGCTTGTTCATGAAATGAACTTTCAGAGTGCATCAGAGGTCAGATCAGTTTTCCTTTGTGTGAATCCAAGGAAAGTGATGGGACCAGACAAAGTACCAGGCTGTGCACTCAGAGCACATACAGATCAATTGGCAGAGGTCTTCTCGAACATCTTCAACCTCTCCCTACAGCAGGCCACTGTCCCTGCCTGTTTCAAGAGGGTCAACATCATCCCTGTGCCTAAGAAGGTTCATGCAGCATGTCTCAATGACTACCGCCCAGTGGCCCTAACCTCAGTGGTCATGAAGTGCTTTGAAAGGCTGGTCATGGCATTAATCAACTCCAGCCTCCCCATCCGCACCAATCAACCACACTGCCCTGTGGCCCAACATTTCAACTCCCCCTCCCACTCTGCTGAGGACATGGAGGTCCTGGGCCTCCTTCATCACCGCTCCCTCACCACCAGACGCTTGGAGGAAGAACGCCTCATCTTCCGCCTCAGAACACTTCAACCCCAGGGCATCAATGTGGACTTCAACAGTTTCCTCATTTCCCCTTCCCCACCTCACCCTAGTTCCAAACTTCCAGCTCAGCACTGTCCCCATGACTTGTCCTATCTGCCTATCTTCTTTTCCACCTATCCACTCCACCCTCCCCCCGCCCCTGACCTATCACCTTCATCCTCTCCCCGACTCACCTATTGTACTCTATGCTACTTTCTCCCCACCCCCACCCTTCTCTAACTTATCTCTCCACGCTTCAGGTTCTCTGCCTTTATTCCTGATGAAGGGCTTTTGCCCGAAACATCGATTTTACTGCGCCTCGGTTGCTGCCTGAACTGCTGTGCTCTTCCAGCACCACTAATCAAGAATCCCCATTACTCTTGGCCTACTCCAGTTTGCCTAACGGACCAACAGATCCATGTCAGATGCCATACCACCTGCCCTTCACTTTTCCCCAGAACATCTTGACATGAAGAACAGCAATGTAAGAATCCTATTCATTGATCACAGTTCAGCCTTCAACACTATTATCCCCTCGAGACTGATCACTAAACTTAGTGATCTCGGACTAAGCCCCTCTCTCTGCAACTGGATCCTCAGTTTCCTGACCCACAGGCCACAATTAGTGAAGATTGGGACAATATTTCATCGTCAACACTGGAGCCCCCCCCCCAGGGGTGCATACTCAGCCCCCTACGTACTCAGAGTATACCCATGACTGCGTCGCCAAATACCAGACAAAGCCATTTACAGGTTCGCTGATAACACCACCACAGTCGGTCAAATTTCAGATGACGACGAAACAGACTACAGACAGGAGGTGAAGACCTGGAAAGATGGTGCACTGAGAACAACCTAGCTCTCAATGCCAGCAAAACCAAGGAAATCATTATTGACTTTCAGCGGGATATTCCTCATGCCCCCTTACACATTAACAGCACAGAGATGGAACGAGTGGAGAGTGTCAAGCTCCTGGAAGTGGTCATCCACAACTAGTTTTTTTGGACTCTTCATGTGGTCGCACTGGTTACAAAGACCCAACAACATCTCTTCTTCCTCAGGCAACTGTTTTTCTACAACCTCTACCATCAGGGAGAAGATACAAAAGCCTGAACACACACACCAGCCAGTTTTGCAACAGTTTCTACCCTACTGTTGGACTCACAAACTCTTAACATTTGCCTGTAACTGTGTTTTTGCCACTGTTTGCCTATTATTTACTATCTATGCTACTTAACTCTGTGATCTACCTGTATTGCTGGCAAGACAAATCTTTTCACTGAGCCTCGGTACACGTGACAAAAAACTCGATTCAGTTCAGAGGAAGTGGTGAATGCAGGTACAATTACAACATTTAAAAGACATTTGGATAAGTACATGAATAGGAAACATTTGGAGGAATATGCACTAAATGCAGGCAAGTGGGACTAGATTAGTTTGGTGACATGGTCGTCATAGACTTGTTGGACCGAAGGGTCTATTTTCTATGCTGTATGACTCTATGACAATAAATGCGCTTTGCCATTTACATTACCTGATTTTACCTCATAGCTCACCATAGCCCATGTCACCCAGTCCCCTATGGGATTTCACCCATTGTTCAAGAAGACAGCTCACCACCACTTTCTCAAGGGCAACTAGAGACAAGCCATAAATGTTGGTCCAACCAGCAACATTCCCATCCCATGAATGAATTTAAAAGAAGAGCTATAAGGATATGCATAGAGAGGAGTATACACCTGTGACATCAACCAAATGCCACATCAGGAATCTGCTTTGCATGTTATTTTTTCTCATATCTACATGTAGAAGATGAGTCAGGCACTGACACTGAAACTACAAGCTGCCATCTATTTATCTGATTTAAAAAGGCATAGGCTGATAGTGATAATCATCTGTAAATTAGTTAGAAGATAATTGCCTTGAATATATGCTGATTATTGTTGCAGGACACTGAACTAGCATTGCAAGATGGGAGTGAGTCATCAACACTCTATAAAAACAGACACGTTTACAAGCTGTATACAGCGAGGAAATCATGAAGATGTATCTACGCTTGTGTGCTACGTAGTCCAAATATGAAATTAAGAATTTGACTGATGTGGGACTTTGTTCATTTTATTCAGCCTTCTGCAGCTGGTAATATGTCTTTTCTCTCCAAACTAAGAGAGTGTAACATTCCATTATGTTAGGTATGTAAATAGATAATGAATTGATGAAGCAAGTATGTCAGGTTAGACAGACATGGTAGGAATTGTAGTGTGCTGTGATATAATATGTGGGAATCCTTGAATTATACTACAGCCTTTAGCAATCATGTTTGTAGCAAGTATCTGCAGTTTGCACAAGTTTGGCTCAGAGTTGTTGACCTGAGGCTGCAGACATTATGGGGCATCTGGGAGTGGAGAGTTAGTTGGAAGCTTTACTCTAAGATATAGTGTTAACCCCTGACTTAACCAGAAACAAAGTGGGAGACCAACGAAAAGACAAAGAAATGAAACATCCTTTACTGAGAGTGAAAAGAATAGAGGAGGTAAAAGAAATGTTCATGTAACAATTATGAAACATCACAAATTAATTGACCAAATAAAAGCTCTGAACTTCATAAAGGAAGATTCACCAAGCAATTAACGGGTAATGTAAAATTAATTTCTTGGATATCTAAATTTTTGAGGATTGGGCAATTATTACATTTACATTTCAGGTGTTGTGAAAATAAATATTTAATCTTTTTTTAATTAAATTCCTTTTTTAAATTCACAGTCCTCACAAGGGTTAAAACAGCCACTTTCGAAACTACATTTTATTTCCATCTGCTCAGAGATAAGAAATGTGAGGAGGAATATTCCATACTTTTCCCTGTCCATAATACAGGAGATGAGTTCAATTAGCAGCCTTTGTACTGACATATGAAGAAATGTTAACCTTTAAATAGAATATGCTGTCATAAATACAGGCTTAACATTTACAGAGAACTAACTTATAAAGCACACCCTTATCTAACCCCAGCACACAATGATGCTGAACAGGACCTTTCAATCCAGTTTGGATGATTAATATCATTGACATCTTCAGCACTTTCTTAATATTACATTGTGTTTTCAGAGCAATGTTCTCACGCGTGGAAAATCCCAGAAGTTATTGATCTTTTGACAGATCTTTTTACACTTTGGACTGTGTGCTTTGAACTGTTCAGGAGTTCAAGTCTAGACTAATGCAGATGACAAGATAAATTAATTTCTGACAGGTTTATTCAATTTCTAATTATTGCATGGAGTCTGCATGAAGAAACATGAATATTAATGGAATGTGCCACCTATCATTGGGCAAAATCTTTGCTTCTAAGACAGAATGTGGAGACAGGCCTAAAAGCAGGAAGTACTTCTACTCAGATAATAGGTTTTCTCATGTGATAATGTTCTTCTCAACACATTGTATAGTCATGCACAGATAAAATAGCACATTTTATGGCTAGTCTGGGACCTTCTGTGTTCCAATTTACATATAGTGGGCTAAAACCTGGAAAGGGTGGATTGTTTTGTGAGGAAAGGTTAAATAGACTTGGCTTGTATACTCTGGAGTTTGGGAGAGTAAGAGGTCTTGACAGGATGGAAGTGGAAATGATGCTTCCCCATATGGGAGAATCTAATTCCGGGGGGTGAGTCCCCCATTCACGACTGAGGAGAACCCTTTTGAGGGTTATGAGTCTTTGGAATTGCTTCCATTGTCTTTTCAGAAAGAGAAAGTTTGAATACTTTTAAGGCGGAGGCAGATACATCCTCAGTAAACAGGGGATGAATGTTAATTATAGGTAGGTGGGAAATGTGGAGTTGAGGTTGCAATCAGACCAGCGATGATCTTATTAAATAGTACAGCAGGCTTAATGGGGCCAAATGGCCTAGTCCAGATCCGAACTTGTATTTTGTGGATCATTGTTGACAATCAGCTAGCATCAATCAACCTCTGCTCAGCAGCCATTTCTATCCTGGAGATATAGGGAACCAGTGCAAAAAGCAGCTCCACAATTCAGAGATACTTCCCTGTTTGTTGTCTTGAACACTGCTCAGGAAAGTAAGTAAATTACTCTCACTTGTGAAGATAGCAAGAGGCCATCCCACATGATGAAGTCAGTCTGGACAGAAGTAGCTACAAGGTCAGTACTTCTAAGCAGCTCAAGAGAACTTGGCTCCAGTGACTCAAGGAGGATGAATGTTCTGCAGCACCCTGCTAGGGTATGTACCGCAATCTACTCAATGCTTCATGTCCTATGAGTGTGAATTAGTATAATGATGTAGTCACGAGAGAAGACTGCCACACAAGATTTGTTGCTAGGTATCTTCATAAGATATCTCTCACGCAATTCATGGCAGTCTCTTTTGCAGCCACCACTTGCACTCATTGGTACTGTCCTTCCCAGACCTGAAAGGGTTTACCATTAAAATATAAAAGGATCCACACACTCAGCAGCTCATGCGCCATTGTAAGTCAGCTCACTGACTGTTGACCAAAACTGAGGAAACAAGCACAGGTTCTGACCAAACTCTCACATGGTACAAGGATATGACCCACAAAACATGGGTTTAGATTGAACATCTCACTGATATGACAGGTACATATATCTTCTACGCTTAATGATTTTACTTCAGCTCAAGATCTTTGATGACACTGAACCATCTTTCAGGACTTTTTAACTTTTAGTTCCTCCTATTTTATATCAATGTCAGAAATGCACACAGACATAGCTGTAGGGATTGATATTTGTATCTGTGTCCAGCAATACAGGTACGCTGCCTGTCTCTCAAACTAGGGTGCCTAGCTGAAGGTTTGTGACCCCCTTTTGAGGAACCGGCTGCTGAACTGATCGGAGATAAAGGCGAACATGTCTGTGCTGAAGGGTAGATTGAATACTTACCTGGTGATAAAGACTCCTCGAAGTTACTCCCAGATGCTGCACATCCAGCAGCAATGTCTAATGAAATCTTTTCAGAGGAGAATGCTCACTGCACAATAAGTTTTATTTCTCTATACAACTTCTCAACTCCATTCCCAAACTAAGGCCAATAGAGAAAGGGCCACAGCTTCTGGGACCATCTCGATCAACAACTATAGTATACCTGTGAGGAAGAACATTCGCAATCTCTCAAAGAGTGTGCCATAAAGATCATTCTCCCCTCTTACCACCAACACAAAGATACTCATTTCAGTGAGGAATCTATCTGGAGCAGGTTTAGTGTCACATTCTTGTGATTACAGCATTGACATGGTAGGAAGGAACTGATAGGCCATGAGAATATAACAATGAAGAGCAGGAGTAGACCTATTCTGCCCTCAAGCCTGCTCCACCATTTAATACAATAATGGCTGATCATCCCTCTGCCTCAGCTCCACTTTCCTGCCCTCTCTCCATAACCCTTTAACCCACTGCTAATTAAAAATCTATTTATCTCCTCCTTGTATTTATTCAGTGTTCCTGTGTCCAAGGCTTTCTGGAGTCATGAATTTCACAGGTTCATGACTCTTTGAGAGAAGGAATTCCT
Organism: Chiloscyllium plagiosum; assembly: GCF_037043375.1. Taxonomy (NCBI): domain Eukaryota; kingdom Metazoa; phylum Chordata; class Chondrichthyes; order Orectolobiformes; family Hemiscylliidae; genus Chiloscyllium; species Chiloscyllium plagiosum. The sequence goes on from NW_028270145.1 coordinate 45,580,407, forward strand.
TCTGATCTCTGTTATAAATTCCTTCTCACCCCTTATCCTAAAACTATGACTTCTCCTTTTAGACTTCCCAATGAGTGGAAACATCTTCTGTATGTTTACATTGACAATCCTCTTTAGCATCTTATATATCTCAGTTAGCACTCCTCTGATCATTCTAAACTCCAGTGTTATAGACCTAAACTGCTCAATAAGACAAGCCTTTCATCTCTGGAATTAATCTAGTGCCTCCATGACTCTTGATAACTCAAGAACTGCCGGAGAATTGACCACTGCAGAGTTCAATGCAAATCCTGAACCTCTGGATATGGCGGTTAATGAGCCAGTAGAGATACAGAGCAAGCAGGGGAATGCCTAGCAGAGGTGCCAGAGACCACGTATAGGCTGTCCAAATTCTGTCTGACACTGTAACTGGCACATGAGCACATGAATGCTTCTGCAGAGAGCCAGTTCAAAGAGAACAGTTGGTATCTGTCAATATTCACTCAGGCCTTTACTCAATCACTTAAGCCATTAATGCATTCAATCACTGGTGCACTGAGAGGGACTTGAGTGGCTTCGTCCTTCCTCCAGGTTCTTAATTTCTGTCTCGATCCCCTTAGCCAAGTCTGTGTTGCATGGGAAAAGATTTTAGGACCTTCCCATTTCTACTTGTATTCTCCATGAGGCCTTTTTAAAATGATTGGAGAAAAATGAAAACAAAAATAACTGGATGCTGCAAATCAGAAACAAAAACAGAAACTGCGGGAGAAGCTCAGCAGGTCAGGTAGCACCTGTAGACCAAAATCAGATTTAACATTTCATGTCTGGTGACCCTTGCTCAGAACTGAGGAATTGAAGGAAGATGGTAGTTTTCAACTTTTCCCTCCATTTGTTCACCATTTTTCCTCCCCATCGAAGTAACTTTCCCGATATTTCTGTAGATCAGCTTCTCTTTTCATGAGATATTCCCTAAGTTCTTCTTTAAATTCTCTCCGTGACTGTCTGCCCTTTCATTTTCTCCTTCTAGTCCTTCTTCTTACAATCCTATGCTCTGCCTTATCCATATACAATTATTTATTCAGTTTGCCTGCTATTTCTCCCTCCTCAGGACAACTAATCCTCCCATTGTCTTCCCCACCATTAATATGCAGCTCCCACCCTTCCTTGATTTTCCCTTGCCCCCTTATTGTGACTCTCTTCTCTGTGTCCCAGTTTGTTCACTCAATTGCCTCTAGCAACCATTCCCATTGAATTGCAATCCCATCCAACCAGCCCACCTCTCTGTCAACTTTTGTATTTGAGCCAACTTTTCATTTCAGATGCCTTTCCAGTTGAGCACTGTGTGTCTGCGGTGGTCAAGTTTGCTGGCATCAGCTGGTGGTGCCTGGTTGGGCAACCTAGTGGACCCAGTTAACCTTCATTGTAAGCATTTAACTACAATGTCTGTTATGTCTCACAGTCAATATACCTTTAAGAGACATGCTGATAATAACATCATTATATCATTGCATTTGACCTGCGGGTATAAGGATCTCATACTCCACTTTAACCTAAAATCACTTGAAGCATGGTACTCTACTACAGGCATGTTCCTGTTTAGTATCTTAATAGTTTAATAGCAGCCCAGGTAATTGTATGCTTGAGAATGTAAGATTTGTATATAATAGGTAGCTATAATACACATCTGTTGGACCATTCAATACCACAATATCCGCGCCCAATTTCTTGTATTATGGGAGGTAACATAAGCAATGACAGGATGAGGGAAAATATTTTGTTTCAGGCAAAATGACAGGGAGATCACAAATGACAGACTTCTCGTGAGCTGGTTGTCCTGGTCAGGATTGACCATTCACACTCTAAGCAATGCAATGGCTAGGCTATGCAGGAGACCAGTACTGATGACTTTGTATTCTGGTTTGGAGGAAAAAGTCTCTCCCTCCAGATACACACATTATTATATGGAGTCAGGAATGAGGACACACCTAGTCACCATTTTTATCTAACAAGATTACATCCATGAATGCACTTCCATTAGATGGGGGTAATAATGAATATTCATGGTTATTAATGAATGCAAAAGAGATTCCCAACCACTTGAACCAGCTGAAATGTCCTGGGAACTTAATAAACAAAGTTGTTACATTGCCCATTGGGGAAATGAATGTTTGCCTCCTTCCCCCATCTACCCTTCTAAATGTTTCGGATGGGCCTGAAGATTCCACCCTTTGACATTCCTGTTTTTCATCTTGTGTCATATTTTGCAATGCATCTCATACAGTAAAGTAAATTTATTACTATTCTATTATTGCTTGACATATAGTGCAATCATATAACAATTAAACAACTTCCAACAAAAACAAACTCACTATATTTAGTTATATATAAATAGCAGAATGGGAATACATTTTGAGACATTAACAGACCTCGAGGTAACAGTCATTGGTAAATTGCCCAAATTGTGTTTATGATATTACCACAATGTATTTGATGTATTATGACTTTATCCCAGCTTCTATTTATATAGATGCAAAGGACTGAATAGGCTCTTTCTATGCCATAACCTTTTGTATAGTTTGGCAAATAGATTAGGAGCAAACTAACCTGATGCCTGTACTCCAAAAGTTAACAATTTACACAGTTATCTATAGTTTCATTAGTCTTATTCTAATCCTATGCAAAATACGTGTATACTATCATGACAATGAACCATAATCCCTAATTATGAATATATTGAACTTTTAAGTATAAGATATGTTTGTTTTTTTTAAAAGAAAGGATATCCAGTTAAAAGATATCTGAGAATTATAAATTCAGTGGCTGTCTGAAGAATCCCTGTGTGGATTATGCTAAGTGTCAGGTGGAACCATTGAATGTCACACCTGAAGTGTGTCAAAGGAAGATTGCAGAAATAATATGATTTGAAAGCCAGGCAGTTCAGAATGAAAGACATGTTTGTTTTTGACTTTTTCAGGAATACATAAGAAAGGGTTCAACCACTAACTATAACTCACGGTCCCTGTGTACGACAGTGCTGGTGTTCAGATATGCTAGCTTTGGGGTTCATTTTCCATTTGCTAAAGTATGCTGTAAAGGATCACAACTGAGAACTTCCACTAGCAACCTGTGTATGTGCAGGTGATAAGACATGAAGTCTGTCTGTTTGATTGAAAAAAAATACATCAGTAAAGCCATTGGTGGCAAAACCTAAACAAACTCCATTCAGCCAACTCCAAATCCAAGAATCTTTAGACAATTACTCAACCGTCAAAGTCACTAAGCCCAGGAATACCATCTTAATGGCTGCAATGTTTCAAAATCTATTTATCTCAGACAAGTCAAAGTCTAATTTACACTATTTTCTTCTACTAGCATGTACCTTTTGGACTCACCACTCAATTTATAATCTCTGAGTATGTACGCTGTGTTACTATCCTTGCACATGAGTTAGTAGCTAATAAACTCATTCTTCCTTTATTACCATTGGTGCAGCGGGGAGGTGTGCCGGGAAAGTGAGTAGGTAGTGTAGAGGGCATGCAGGTTTAGAGGTGCCAGGGTTTGGGGGAAGAGGTGACAGCAGGAGAGGGGAGATGATGCAGGGAATAATGGGAATGATAGAGCATGAGCCTTGATATGAGGTGGGTACCGTAGCAGAGATAGACTGAGAGTAAGGTATCAGAGACAAGATGGTCGCACTTAAACTGGCAAGTGGAGACAGACGTTGACCTTCTTCCTACAGTGCGGGGCATTTCTCCAGAGGGGAAAAAACTGCTTTAACCTGGGTAGTTACCTTGAACTAGGCTGGCATACTCTGGTGACCTCACTCCATTGCTGATCTTAGGAATGGAGTGTGTCCCACCTTGGTATCACTCCATTCAGAATGACCTTCAGACCCTGTCCTTAAGGCCATACTTCAGGTTCCCCCTGTCTGTCATATCCAGGCAATTGTCAGGAAGCAGGCAGGGCAGCCTCACCCTGATAGTGTTTGTCTGGCTACACATTGGGCTTTTGATGGTACTGCTGTAAGGGAGGTCAGACTTTTGCCAAATATCTGGATTAGAGTGGTGCTGGGAAAGCACAGGAGGTCAGGCAGCATCCAAGGAGCAGGAAAATCAATGAACGTCGATTTTCCTGCTCCTTGGATGCTGCCTGACCTGCTGTGCTGGATCTTACCACCATCGTCAGCTGGGCAAGACTCCAGGGGTACTTTTGTCGCCACTAGGAGGATTGTACTTGACATCCTACGAAGTAAGGTTAACATCAGGAACGGTGCATCGCACTATGTGCTTTGTTTATGTTTTACTCATTATGGGATCCATTTCACCTCTTTGCATTTTATTTCTTTTGTTTTCTTTCTAGGTTCTGAGTTCAGCATAATACATGTTGGGTTATACTTGTGACTGGTTGCAGGTATTTGTGAACACTGTAGTTCTGTGCTTGGGTTATGCTGTGTAGGCAGCTTTAGGATTGGAAATGACAGATTTCAGTGTAAAAAAACTGTAATAATTAAAAATCACACAACACCAGGTTATAGTCCAACAGGTTTAATTGGAAGTACTAACTTTCGGACACTCCAAAAGCTAGTGTGCTTCCAATTAAACGTGTTGGACTATAACCTGGTGATGTGTGATTTTTTAACTTTGTACACCCCAGTCCAACACTGGCATCTCCAAATCAGGTAATAATTAAAATAGCACCACCTACTGGCAATGATGAAAAGAACTTTGTTTTTCAGGAAAAGATCAATGTTTTGGAATACCTCAATGAGCGTTGGGCAGAATAAACCTAATTGATTGATGTCTGTTTTATTCTTGAATTAACTATTCCTTTATGGATGAGATAAAGTCTTTGGATGACAGCTTGCTTGACATTTCGAAATGTTCTCAAATTAATGCATAAGGAAGCGTTCCAAGCTTTGGAAAGCACACAGCTGGGATAAGATTAACAATTTTAAATCACAGCCTCATAACACTTGTGACGACAACATAAAGGAATATTGTATTGACAGATTCTGGTCTAATGTCCAGCTACAGTTTCCTAATTCAGAAGGGATTGAGAGTTTAATGACCTGAACCACCTGTACCATAGTCTTCACAACAAGGAAGATTTTCATTGTTTGATTTTAGGAAGAGCCTAATGTTTCAAAAAAAAGTTCCTCAGAACATTGCAAAATACCTGTCAATCGATTAGCTACTTTATAACCGCATTCCATTTTGTCCTGCAGACAATTTGAAAGATAAAAGGTCACTCAACCAGAAAGAGAGATGAATGCCCAATTATTTCCATAATCGATTGCAGGAAAACTGTGGAATATTTGCCTTGGATAACACAATGGAATATTTCCACCCTACAGAAAGTTACATTTCTAAACATAACCATTTTGAGATGAAACAGCATGAGAGAGGAAGAGGGAGTCCTCTGCAAATCACAGGATAGGCGGAGAGCTTCATTAAACACTGAGAGTGTGATGGAGGGAGTTCATCAACAATACAAAGGTGATGAAAAGGGTTCATCAAAGAAAGCGATGGAAAAAGCTTGTTAAAGAGAATGATGCACGGAGTTTATTAATGAACGTGATAGGAAGAGTTCATTAAACTAAGTGAGAGTGATGCATTTTAAGTAGATTAAATAGTGCAAGAGTGAAGAGATGATGTGAAAGCAATGGAAAATCAATTCATCAAATGATGTGAAAGTGATAGAGAGAGTTCACTAAAGAGTGCGAGAGTGATGGAGAGAGTTCATTAAGCAGTGTGAAAGCAATGCAGAGAGACCATTAACCAGTGGCAGGGCCATGGTGGCAGTGCTCATTAGCTAACACCAGCTTTGCGGCTGAGGCTGAGTCTCAGTCTAAAGTGCATAAGAAAAACATGTAAACAGATTGGCTTGACAGAGAAACAGGCAAGTGATTGGTAGTTAGGTATTTTGCTTATTTATCTTTCTGGGCAACTTAATTTAATTTTAATTTTAAGGTTTTATTTGTGTTCTGAAATTTCTAGCCATAGCAAAAGTATTGGCGGCTATAAAATCATTAATTCAAAACGAATTAATTAGCACATGATAATGAATGCAGGGTAGTGGATGTGCTGTGAGTGCAAGATGAGCAATGTTCTGGATGCCAGTCTGATCCAGGGCAAACTTTTCTGCAGTAATGTTTATGGCTTGGGGAGTTTGAGCTTACAATCAGTGAGCTGTAGCTGTAAGTTACCTGAACACTTCATTCCAAAAGGTGGCTGCACCCCTTAGAACTGGCTCTTTGGAATTGGTTTGTAGTCATGAAAAAGATGGTTTGACTGCGAGTGAGGCAAGTAAAGTGATTGAGAAGTTAGAAGTGGGGGAACCTTTACAATTGTTCAGCAGTTTTGGGTTGTTAGGGGTTGCATGGATGAGAGCTGGTGCTGCAGTGTGCCTGAGTGAACTGGCTATTTCAGCACATTACAGGACTTCATTCCAGCAGGTTGCATTAATAGGAATGTAATGGCAATAGATCACAGAATAGTCAGGAGGATAATTATGATTCTCCACAGCCAAAAGCAAGATGGCTGTGTTGCCTGCCAGATGCCAGGGCGAAAGGTATCAACTCTGGGCTAGAAATGGACTTGCAGTGGGATGACGAAAATCCAATGATCATATGTCACAAAGGTACTAATGACATAAGTAGAAACTGTTCCTGGCAAGAAATTATGAGCAGGTAGAGGTTCATTAAAATAAACAGAGCCCCAGGCGTAGTAATCTCTGCATTATTATCCAAACTATGAGCAAATTAGCATTGGACAAATAAAATTAGTGCATCGAATCCATGGCTCAGATATTGGTGAGGGAGAAACGAGTTTCAATTCCAGGCAAATTGATACCAGTAGCATCCAAGGAGCAGGAGAATCGACGTTTCGGGCACGAGCCCTTCTTCAGGAATTGTCAGTCGGTTCTGTAAGCAGGTGCTGAGGAAGGAGATGTGGCTGGTAGCGAGTCTGTTTGAGAACGTGGCTGAAGAGCTTCTGGGCAGAAGAGATTACCTGGGTGTGCAGTGAGAGAGGGACTCACTGAAATCCTTGTAGAGGGAGAAAGACAGCTTCTTCAAGGAAGGCATCCTTGCAAGAGGATTCGCAGTAGGTTAAAATCTTCTAGGAGAAAGTGAGGACTGCAGATGCTGGAGATCAGAGCTGAAAATGTGTTGCTGGAAAAGCACAGCAGGTCAGGCAGCATCCAAGGAGCAGGAGAATCGACGTTTCGGGCATGAGCCTGAAATGCTCCTGAAGAAGGGCTCAAGACCGAAACGTCGATTCTCCTGCTCCTTGGATGCTGCCTGACCTGCTGCTCTTTTCCAGCAACACATTTTCAGCTCTGATCTCCAGCATCTGCAGTCCTCACTTTCTCCTAAATTGATACCAGTACTCAGGAAATGGGTTCCATACTGTTGGGATAAGCTTCACTTGTACTGTTGGGATAGACTTCACTATACTGTTGGGATAATCTTCACCCATACTCTTGGGATAGTCTTCACCCATACTGTTGAGATAGTCTTCACCCATACTGTTGGGATAATCTTCACCCATATTGTTGGGATAATCTTCACCCGTACTATTGGCATAGTCTTCACCCATACTGTTGGGATAATCTTCACCCGTACAGTTGGGATAGTCTTCACCCATACTGTTGGGATAATCTTCACCCATACTGTTGGCATAGTCTTCACACGTACTGTTGGGATAGTCTTCACCTGTACTGTTGGGATAATCTTCACCCATACTGTTGGGATAATCTTCACCCATACTGTTGGGATAATCTTCACCCGTACTGTTGGCATAGTCTTCACCCATATTGTTGGGACAGTCTTCACCGATACTGTTGGGATAATCTTCACCCATACTATTGGGATAGTCTTCACCCATACTGTTGGGATAATCTTCACCCGTACTGTTGGCATAGTCTTCACCCATATTGTTGGGACAGTCTTCACCGATACTGTTGGGATAATCTTCACCCATAGTGTTGCGATAATCATCTCCCGTACAGTATCTTCACCCATATTGTTGGGATAATCTTCACCCGTACTATTGGCATAGTCTTCACCGATACTGTAGGGATAATCTTCACCCGTACTGTTGGGGTAGTCTTCACCCATACTGTTGGGATAATCTTCACCCGTACTGTTGGCATAGTCTTCACCCATATTGTTGGGACAGTCTTCACCGATACTGTTGGGATAATCTTCACCCATAGTGTTGCGATAATCGTCTCCCGTACAGTATCTTCACCGATATTGTTGGGATAATCTTCACCCGTACTATTGGCATAGTCTTCACCCATACTGTTGGGGTAATCTTCACCCATACTGTTTGGGTAGTCTTCACCGGTACTGTTGGGATAATCTTCACCCAAACTGTTGGGATTCTCTTCACCCGTACTGTTGGGATACTCTTCACATGTACTGTTGGGTTAATCTTCACTCGTACTGTTGGGATAGTCATCACCCGTACTGTTGGGATAGTCTTCACCAATACTGTGGGATAGTCTTCACCCGTATTGTTGGGATAATCTTCACCCATACTGTTGAGATAATCTTCACCCGTACTGTTGGGATAATCTTCACCGGTACTGTTGGGATAATCTTCACCCGTACTGTTGGGATACCCTTCACCCAGACTGTTGGGACACCCTTCACCCATACTGTTGGGATAGTCTTCACTCTTACTGTTGAGATAGTCTTCACCCATACTGCTGGAATAATCTTCACCCGTGCTGTTGGGATAGTCTTCACCCATACTGATGGGATAACCTTCACCCATATTGTTGGGCTAGTCTTCAACCCTACTGTTTGGATAATCTTCACCCATACTCTTGGGATAATTTTCACACGTACTGTTGGGATTGTCTTCACCAGTACTGTTGGGATAATCTTCACCCGTACTGTTGGGATAATCTTCACCCATACTCATGGGATAATCTTTACCCGTACTGTTGGGATAGTCTTCACCCGTACTGTTGAGATAATCTTCACCCGTACAGATGGGATAGTTTCCACGCATACTGTTGGGATAGTCTTCACCCCTACTGTTGGAATAATCTTCACCCATACTGTTGGGATAGTCTTCACCGTACTTTTGATATAGTCTTCACCCTTACTGTTGGGATAGTCTTCACCCATACTGTTGGGATAATCTTCACCCATACTGTTGGGATAGTCGTCACCCATACTGTGGGATAGTCTTCACCCGTACTGTTGGGATAGTCTTCACCCATACTGTTTGAATAGTCTTCACCTGTACTGTTGGGATAATCTTCACCCCTACTGTTCGGATAATCTTCACCCATACTGTTGGGATAATCTTCACCCGTATTGTTGAGATAGTCTTCACCCATAGTGTTGGGATAATCTTCAACCGTACTGTTGGGATAGTCTTCACCCATACTGTTGAAATAATCTTCATCCGTACTGTTGGGATACTCTTCACCCATACTGTTGCGATAGTTTCACCCTTACTGTTGGGATTGTCTTCACCCATACAGTTGGGATACTCTTCACCCGTACTGTTGGGATACTCTTCACCTGTACTGTTGTGTTAATCTTCACCCGTACTGTTGGGATAGTCATCGCCCGTACTGTTGGGATAGTCTTCACCCATACTGTCGAGATAATCTTCATCCTTACTGTTGGGATAGTCTTCATCCGTACTGTTGGGATACTCTTCACCCGTACTGTTGGGATAGTCTTCACCCATAGTGTTGGGATAATCTTCACCCGTACTGTTGGGATAGTCTTCACCTATACTGTTGGGATAGTCTTCACCCGTACTGTTGGGATAGTCTTCACCCATACTGTTGGGATATCCTTCAACCATACTGTTGGGATAGTCTTCACCCATAATGTTTGGAAACTCTTCACCCATACTGTGGGATAGTCTTCACCCGTACTGTTGGGATAGTCTTCACCCATACTGTTGAGAAAATCTTCACCCGTACAGTTGGGATAATCTTCACCCGTACAGTTGGGATAATCTTCACCCGTACTGTTGGGATAGTCTTCACCCATACTGTTGAGAAAATCTTCACCCATACTGTTGGGATAGTCTTCACCCATACTGTTGGGATCCTCTTCACCGATAATGTTGGGATAGTTTTCACCCGTACAGTTGGGATAGTCTTCACCTGTACTGTTTGTATAGTCTTCACCCCTACTGTTGGGATAATCTTCACGCATACTGTTGGGATAATCTTCACCCGTACTGTTGGGATAGTCTTCACCCATATTGTTGGGATAGTCTTCACCCATACTGTTGGGATAGTCTTCACTCTTACTGTTGTGATAGTCTTTAGCCGTACTGATGGATAGTCTTCACCCCTACTGTTGGGATAATCTACACCCGTATTGTTGGGATAGTCTTCACCCATAGTGTTGGGATAATCTTCACCCATACTGTTGAGATAGTCTTCACCCGTACTGTTGGGATAATGTTCACCCATATTGTTGGGCTAGTCTTCAACCCTATTGTTGGGATAACCTTCACCCATACTCTTGGGATAATTTTCACCCGTACCATTGGGATAGTCTTCACCCGTACTGTTGGGATAATCTTCACCTGTACTGTTGGGATAATCTTCACCCAGACTGTTGGGATAATCTTCACCCATACTGTTGGGATAGTCTTCACCCATACTGTTGGGATAGTCGTCACCCGTACTGCTGGGATAGTCTTCATCCATATTGTTGGGATAGTCTTAACCCATACTGTTTGAATAGTCTTCACCTGTACTGTTGGGATAATCTTCACCCCTACTGTTGGGATAATCTTCACCCATACTGTTGGGATAATCTTCACCCGTATTGTTGCTATAGTCTTCACCCATACTGTTGAGATAGTCTTCACCCATAGTGTTGGGATAATCTTCAACTGTACTGTTTGGATAGTCTTCACCCATACTGTTGAGATAATCTTCATCCGTACTGTTGGGATACTCTTCATCCATACTGTTGCGATAGTCTTCACCCTTACTGTTGGGATTGTCTTCACCCATACAGTTGTGATACTCTTCACCCATACTGTTGGGATACTCTTCACCTGTTCTGTTGAGATAGTCATCGCCCGTACTGTTGAGATTGTCTTCACCCATACTGTTGAGATAATCTTCATCCGTACTGTTGGGATAGTCTTCATCCGTACTGTTGGGATAGTCTTCACTCTTACTGTTGGGATAGTCTTCACTCTTACTGTTGGGATAGTCTTTAGCCGTACTGATGGATAGTCTTCACCCCTACTGTTGGGATAATCTTCACCCGTATTGTTGGGATAGTCTTCACCCATAGTGTTGGGATAATCTTCACCCTTACTGTTGGGATAGTCTTCACCTATACTGTTGGGATAGTCTTCACCCGTACTGTTGGGATAGTCTTCACCCCTACTGTTGGGATAATCTTCTCCCGTATTGTTGGGATAGTCTTCACCCATAGTGTTGGGATAATCTTCACCCGTACTGTTGGGATAGTCTTCACCCGTACTGTTGGGATGCTCTTCACCTATACTCTTGGGATTCTCTTCACCCATATTGTTGGGTTAATCTTCACCGGTACTGTTGAGACAGTCTTCAACCATACTGTTGGGACAGTCTTCACCCATAGTGTTGGGGTAGTCTTCACCCGTACTGTTGGGATAATCTTCACCCATAATGTTGGGATATCCTTCACCCATACTTTTGGGGTAGTCTTCACCCGTACTGTTGGGATAATGTTCACCCGAACTGATGAGATAGTCTTAGATTAGATTAGATTACAGTGTGGAAACAGGCCCTTCGGCCCAACAAGTCCACACCGACCTGCCGAAGCGCAACCCACCCATACCCCAACCCTTACATTTACATTTACCCCTTACCTAACACTACAGGCAATTTAATATGTCCAATTCACCTGACCTGCACATCTTTGGACTGTGGGAGAAACCGGAGCACCCGGAGGAAACCCACGCAGACACAGGGAGAATGTACAAACTCCCCACAGTCAGTCGCCTGAGGCGGGAATTGAACCCGGGTCTCTGGCGCTGTGAGGCAGCAGTGCTAACCACTGTGCCACCGTGCTGCCCACATACTGTTTGGATACTCTTCACCCATGCTGTGGTATAGGCTTCACCCATACTGTTTGGATAGTCTTCACCTGTACTGTTGGGATAGTCTTCACCCATACTGTTTGGAAACTCCTCACCCATATTGTGGGATAGTCTTCACCCATACTGTTGGGATAGTCTTCACTCATACTGTTGAGAAAATTTTCACCCGTACTGTTGGGATAATCTTCACCCGTACTGTTGGGATAGTCTTCACCCATAATGTTGGGATAGTTTTCACCCATACTGTTGGGATAGTCTTCACCTGTACTGTTTGTATAGTCTTCACCCCTACTGTTGGGATAATCTTCACGCTTACTGTTGGGATAATCTTCACCCGTACTGTTGGGATAGTCTTCACCCATATTGTTGGGATAGTCTTCACCCATACTGTTGGGATAGTCTTCACTCTTACTGTTGTGATAGTCTTTAGCCGTACTGATGGATAGTCTTCACCCCTACTGTTGGGATAGTCTTCACCCATACTGATGGGATAACCTTCACCCATATTGTTGGGCTAGTCTTCAACCCTACTGTTCGGATAATCTTCACCCATAATGTTGGGATAGTTTTCACCCGTACAGTTGGGATAGTCTTCACCTGTACTGTTTGTATAATCTTCACCCATACTGTTGGGATAATCTTCACCCGTATTGTTGGGATAATCTTCACCCGTACCGTTGGGATAGTCTTCACCCATATTGTTGGGGTAGTCTTCACCCATACTGTTGGGATAGTCTTCACTCTTACTGTTGTGATAGTCTTTAGCCGTTCTGATGGATAGTCTTCACCCCTACTGTTGGGATAATCTTCACCCATACTGATGGGATAACCTTCACCCATATTGTTGGGCTAGTCTTCAACCCTACTGTTTGGATAATCTTCACCCATACTCTTGGGATAATTTTCACACGTACTGTTGGGATTGTCTTCACCCGTACTGTTGGGATAATCTTCACCCGTACTATTGAGATAATCTTCACCGTACTTTTGATATAGTCTTCACCCTTACTGTTGGGATAGTCTTCACCCATACTGTTGGGATAATCTTCACCCATACTGTTGGGATAGTCGTCACCCATACTGTTGGGATAGTCTTCACCGTACTTTTGATATAGTCTTCACCCTTACTGTTGGGATAGTCTTCACCCATACTGTTGGGATAATCTTCACCCATACTGTTGGGATAGTCGTCACCCATACTGTGGGATAGTCTTCACCCGTACTGTTGGGATAGTCTTCACCCATACTGTTTGAATAGTCTTCACCTGTACTGTTGGGATAATCTTCACCCCTACTGTTCGGATAATCTTCACCCATACTGTTGGGATAATCTTCACCCGTATTGTTGAGATAGTCTTCACCCATAGAGTTGGGATAATCTTCAACTGTACTGTTTGGATAGTCTTCACCCATACTGTTGAGATAATCTTCATCCGTACTGTTGGAATACTCTACACCCATACTGTTGCGATAGTCTTCACCCTTACTGTTGGGATTGTCTTCACCCATACAGTTGTGATACTCTTCACCCATACTGTTGAGATAGTCATCGCCCGTACTGTTGAGATTGTCTTCACCCATACTGTTGAGATAATCTTCATCCGTACTGTTGGGATAGTCTTCATCCGTACTGTTTAGATAATCTTCATCCGTACTGTTGGGATAGCCTTCATCCGTACTGTTGGGATTGTCTTCACTCTTACTGTTGGGATAGTCTTCACTCTTACTGTTGGGATAGTCTTTAGCCGTACTGATGGATAGTCTTCACCCCTACTGTTGGGATAATCTTCACCCGTATTGTTGGGATAGTCTTCACCCATAGTGTTGGGATAATCTTCACCCATACTGTTGGGATAGTCTTCACCTATACTGTTGGGATAGTCTTCACCCGTACTGTTGGGATAGTCTTCACCCCTACTGTTGGGATAACCTTCTCCCGTATTGTTGGGATAGTCTTCACCCATAGTGTTGGGATAATCTTCACCCATACTGTTGGGATAGTCTTCACCCGTACTGTTGGGATAATCTTCTCCCGTATTGTTGGGATAGTCTTCACCCATATTGTTGGGATAATCTTCACCTATACTGTTGGGATAGTCTTCACCCGTACTGTTGGGATAGTCTTCACCCATAGTGTTGGGATAATCTTCACCCATACTGTTGGGATAGTCTTCACCCCTACTGTTGGGATAATCTTCTCCCGTATTGTTGGGATAGTCTTCACCCATAGTGTTGGGATAATCTTCACCCATACTGTTGGGATAGTCTTCACCTATACTGTTGGGATAGTCTTCACCCGTACTGTTGGGATAGTCTTCACCCCTACTGTTGGGATAATCTTCTCCCGTATTGTTGGGATAGTCTTCACCCATAGTGTTGGGATAATCTTCACCCATACTGTTGGGATAGTCTTCACCCGTACTGTTGGGATAATCTTCTCCCGTATTGTTGGGATAGTCTTCACCCATAGTGTTGGGATAATCTTCACCCATAATGTTGGGATATCCTTCACCCATACTTTTGGGGTAGTCTTCACCCGTACTGTTGGGATAATGTTCACCCGAACTGATGAGATAGTCTTAGATTAGATTAGATTACAGTGTGGAAACAGGCCCTTCGGCCCAACAAGTCCACACCGACCCGCCGAAGCGCAACCCACCCATACCCCAACCCCTACATTTACATTTACCCCTTACCTAACACTACAGGCAATTTAGTATGTCCAATTCACCTGACCTGCACATCTTTGGACTGTGGGAGAAACCGGAGCACCCGGAGGAAACCCACGCAGACACAGGGAGAATGTACAAACTCCCCACAGTCAGTCGCCTGAGGCGGGAATTGAACCCGGGTCTCTGGCGCTGTGAGGCAGCAGTGCTAACCACTGTGCCACCGTGCTGCCCACATACTGTTTGGATACTCTTCACCCATGCTGTGGTATAGGCTTCACCCATACTGTTTGTATAGTCTTCACCTGTACTGTTGGGATAGTCTTCACCCATACTGTTGGGATAGTCTTCACTCATACTGTTGAGAAAATTTTCACCCGTACTGTTGGGATAATCTTCACCCGTACTGTTGGGATAGTCTTCACCCATAATGTTGGGATAGTTTTCACCCGTACAGTTGGGATAGTCTTCACCTGTACTGTTTGTATAGTCTTCACCCCTACTGTTGGGATAATCTTCACGCTTACTGTTGGGATAATCTTCACCCGTATTGTTGGGATAGTCTTCACCGTACTTTTGATATAGTCTTCACCCTTACTGTTGGGATAGTCTTCACCCGTACTGTTGGGATGCTCTTCACCTATACTCTTGGGATTCTCTTCACCCATATTGTTGGGTTAATCTTCACCGGTACTGTTGAGACAGTCTTCAACCGTACTGTTGGGACAGTCTTCACCCATAGTGTTGGGGTAGTCTTCACCCGTACTGTTGGGATAGTCGTCACCCATACTGTGGGATAGTCTTCACCCGTACTGTTGGGATAGTCTTCACCCATACTGTTTGAATAGTCTTCACCTGTACTGTTGGGATAATCTTCACCCCTACTGTTGGGATAATCTTCACCCATACTGTTGGGATAATCTTCACCCGTATTGTTGAGATAGTCTTCACCCATAGTGTTGGGATAATCTTCAACCGTACTGTTGGGATAGTCTTCACCCATACTGTTGAAATAATCTTCATCCGTACTGTTGGGATACTCTTCACCCATACTGTTGCGATAGTTTCACCCATACTGTTGGGATTGTCTTCACCCATACAGTTGGGATACTCTTCACCCACACTGTTGGGATACTCTTCACCTGTACTGTTGTGTTAATCTTCACCCGTACTGTTGGGATAGTCATCGCCCGTACTGTTGGGATAGTCTTCACCCATACTGTTGAGATAATCTTCATCCTTACTGTTGGGATAGTCTTCATCCGTACTGTTGGGATAGTCTTCATCCGTACTGTTGGGATACTCTTCACCCGTACTGTTGGGATAGTCTTCACCCATAGTGTTGGGATAATCTTCACCCGTACTGTTGGGATAGTCTTCACCTATACTGTTGGGATAGTCTTCACCCGTACTGTTGGGATAGTCTTCACCCATACTGTTGGGATATCCTTCACCCATACTGTTGGGATAGTCTTGACCCATACTGTTTGGATAGTCTTCACCCGTACTGTTGGGATAGTCTTCACCCATAATGTTTGGAAACTCTTCACCCATACTGTGGGATAGTCTTCACCCGTACTGTTGGGATAGTCTTCACCCATACGGTTGAGAAAATCTTCACCCGTACAGTTGGGATAATCTTCACCCATACTGTTGGGATAGTCTTCACCCATACTGTTGGGATCCTCTTCACCGATAATGTTGGGATAGTTTTCACCCGTACAGTTGGGATAGTCTTCACCTGTACTGTTTGTATAGTCTTCACCCCTACTGTTGGGATAATCTTCACGCATACTGTTGGGATAATCTTCACCCGTACTGTTGGGAAAGTCTTCACCCATATTGTTGGGATAGTCTTCACCCATACTGTTGGGATAGTCTTCACTCTTACTGTTGTGATAGTCTTTAGCCGTACTGATGGATAGTCTTCACCCCTACTGTTGGGATAATCTACACCCGTATTGTTGGGATAGTCTTCACCCATAGTGTTGGGATAATCTTCACCCATACTGTTGGGATAGTCTTCACCCGTACTGTTGGGATAGTCTTCACTCATACTGTTGGAATAATGTTCACCCATATTGTTGGGCTAGTCTTCAACCCTATTGTTGGGATAACCTTCACTCATACTCTTGGGATAAGTTTCACCCGTACTATTGGGATAGTCTTCACCCGTACTTTTGGGATAATCTTCACCCGTACTGTTGGGATAATCTTCACCCATACTCATGGGATAATCTTCACCCGTACTGTTGGGATACTCTTCACCCCTACTGTTGGGATAATCTTCACCCATACTCATGGGATAATCTTCACCCGTACTGTTGGGATAGCCTTCACCCGTACTGTTGAGATAATCTTCACCCGTACAGTTGGGATAGTCTCCACGCATATTGTTGGGATAGTCTTCACCCTTACTGTTGGGATAGTCTTCACCCATACTGATGGGATAACCTTCACCCATATTGTTGGGCTAGTCTTCAACCCTACTGTTTGGATAATCTTCACCCATACTCATGGGATAATTTTCACACGTACTGTTGGGATTGTCTTCACCCGTACTGTTGGGATAATCTTCACCCATACTCATGGGATAATCTTCACCCGTACTGTTGGGATAGTCTTCACCCGTACTGTTGAGATAATCTTCACCCGTACAGATGGGATAGTTTCCACGCATACTGTTGGGATAATCTTCACCCATACTGTTGGGATAGTCTTCACCGTACTTTTGATATAGTCTTCACCCTTACTGTTGGGATAGTCTTCACCCATACTGTTGGGATAATCTTCACCCATACTGTTGGGATAGTCGTCACCCATACTGTTTGAATAGTCTTCACCTGTACTGTTGGGATAATCTTCAACCCTCCTGTTCGGATAATCTTCACCCATACAGTTGGGATAATCTTCACCCGTATTGTTGAGATAGTCTTCACCCATAGTGTTGGGATAATCTTCAACCGTACTGTTGGGATAGTCTTCACCCATACTGTTGAAATAATCTTCATCCGTACTGTTGGGATAGTCTTCATCTGTACTGTTGGGATACTCTTCACCCATACTGTTGCGATAGTTTCACCCTTACTGTTGGGGTTGTCTTCACCCATACAGTTGGGATACTCTTCACCCACACTGTTGGGATACTCTTCACCTGTACTGTTGTGTTAATCTTCACCCGTACTGTTGGGATAGTCATCGCCCGTACTGTTGGGATAGTCTTCACCCATACTGTTGAGATAATCTTCATCCTTACTGTTGGGATAGTCTTCATCCGTACTGTTGGGATACTCTTCAACCGTACTGTTGGGATAGTCTTCACCCATAGTGTTGGGATAATCTTCACCCGTACTGTTGGGATAGTCTTCACCTATACTGTTGGGATAGTCTTCACCCATACTGTTGGGATAGTCTTCACTCTTACTGTTGTGATAGTCTTTAGCCGTACTGATGGATAGTCTTCACCCCTACTGTTGGGATAATCTACACCCATATTGTTGGGATAGTCTTCACCCATAGTGTTGGGATAATCTTCACCCATACTGTTGGGATAGTCTTCACCCGTACTGTTGGGATAGTCTTCACTCATACTGTTGGAATAATGTTCACCCATATTGTTGGGCTAGTCTTCAACCCTATTGTTGGGATAACCTTCACCCATACTCTTGGGATAATTTTCACCCGTACTATTGGGATAGTCTTCACCCGTACTGTTGGGGTAATCTTCACCCATACTATTGGGATAATCTTCACCCAGACTGTTGGGATAATCTTCACCCATACTGTTGGGATTGTCTTCACCCATACTGTTGGGATAGTCGTCACCCGTACTGCTGGGATAGTCTTCATCCATATTGTTGGGATAGTCTTAACCCATACTGTTTGAATAGTCTTCACCTGTACTGTTGGGATAATCTTCACCCCTACTGTTGGGATAATCTTCACCCATACTGTTGGGATAATCTTCACCCGTATTGTTGCGATAGTCTTCACCCATACTGTTGAGATAGTCTTCACCCATAGTGTTGGGATAATCTTCAACTGTACTGTTTGGATAGTCTTCACCCATACTGTTGAGATAATCTTCATCCGTACTGTTGGGATACTCTTCACCCATACTGTTGCGATAGTCTTCACCCTTACTGTTGAGATAATCTTCATCCGTACTGTTGGGATACTCTTCACCCATACTGTTGCGATAGTCTTCACCCATACTGTTGAGATAATCTTCATCCGTACTGTTGGGATACTCTACACCCATACTGTTGCGATAGTCTTCACCCTTACTGTTGGGATTGTCTTCACCCATACAGTTGTGATACCCTTCACCCATACTGTTGGGATACTCTTCACCTGTACTGTTGAGATAGTCATCGCCCGTACTGTTGAGATTGTCTTCACCCATACTGTTGAGATAATCTTCATCCGTACTGTTGGGATAGTCTTCATCCGTACTGTTGGGATACTCTTCACTCTTACTGTTGGGATAGCCTTCATCCGTACTGTTGGGATTGTCTTCACTCTTACTGTTGGGATAGTCTTCACTCTTACTGTTGTGATAGTCTTTAGCCGTACTGATGGATAGTCTTCACCCCTACTGTTGGGATAATCTTCACCCGTATTGTTGGGATAGTCTTCACCCATAGTGTTGGGATAATCTTCACCCATACTGTTGGGATAGTCTTCACCTATACTGTTGGGATAGTCTTCACCCGTACTGTTGGGATAGTCTTCACCCCTACTGTTGGGATAATCTTCTCCCGTATTGTTGGGATAGTCTTCACCCATAGTGTTGGGATAATCTTCACCCGTACTGTTGGGATAGTCTTCACCCGTACTGTTGGGATGCTCTTCCCCTATACTCTTGGGATTCTCTTCACCCATATTGTTGGGTTAATCTTCACCGGTACTGTTGAGACAGTCTTCAACCGTACTGTTGGGACAGTCTTCACCCATAGTGTTGGGGTAGTCTTCACCCGTACTGTTGGGATAATCTTCACCCATAATGTTGGGATATCCTTCACCCATACTTTTGGGGTAGTCTTCACCCGTACTGTTGGGATAATGTTCACCCGAACTGATGAGATAGTCTTAGATTAGATTAGATTACAGTGTGGAAACAGGCCCTTCGGCCCAACAAGTCCACACCGACCCGCCGAAGCGCAACCCACCCATACCCCAACCCCTACATTTACATTTACCCCTTACCTAACACTACAGGCAATTTAGTATGTCCAATTCACCTGACCTGCACATCTTTGGACTGTGGGAGAAACCGGAGCACCCGGAGGAAACCCACGCAGACACAGGGAGAATGTACAAACTCCCCACAGTCAGTCGCCTGAGGCGGGAATTGAACCCGGGTCTCTGGCGCTGTGAGGCAGCAGTGCTAACCACTGTGCCACCGTGCTGCCCACATACTGTTTGGATACTCTTCACCCATGCTGTGGTATAGGCTTCACCCATACTGTTTGTATAGTCTTCACCTGTACTGTTGGGATAGTCTTCACCCATACTGTTTGGAAACTCTTCACCCATATTGTGGGATAGTCTTCACCCATACTGTTGGGATAGTCTTCACTCATACTGTTGAGAAAATTTTCACCTGTACTGTTGGGATAATCTTCACCCGTACTGTTGGGATAGTCTTCACCCATAATGTTGGGATAGTTTTCACCCGTACAGTTGGGATAGTCTTCACCTGTACTGTTTGCATAGTCTTCACGCATACTGTTGGGATAATCTTCACCCGTACTGTTGGGATAGTCTTCACCCATACTGTTGGGATAGTCTTCACTCTTACTGTTGTGATAGTCTTTAGCCGTACTGATGGATAGTCTTCACCCCTACTGTTGGGATAATCTTCACCCGTATTGTTGGGATAGTCTTCACCCATACTGTTGGGATAATCTTCATCTGTACTGTTGGGATAGTCTTCACCCGTACTGTTGGGATAGTCTTCACCCATATTGTTGGGATTGTCTTCACCCGTACTGTTGGGATAGTCTTCACCTGTACTGTTGGGATAGTCTTCACCCATATTGTTGGGATAAACTTCACCCGTACTGTTGGGATAGTCTTCACGCATACTGTTGGGATAGTCTTCACCTGTACTGTTGGGATAGTCTTCACCCGTACTGTTGGGATAATCTTCACCCATACTCTTGGGATAGTCTTCACCCGAACTGTTGGGATAATCTTCACCCATACTCTTGGGATAGTCTTCACCCATATTGTTGGGATAATCTTCACCGGTACTATTGGGATAGTATTCACCCATATTGTTGGGATAGTCTTCACCCATACTTTTGGGCTAGTCTTCACCCCTACTGTTGGGATAGTCTCCACCCATACTGTGCATGGGACTTGTCTTCTTGTGAGCCATACAACTATAGAGGGCTTTAAACTAAATACTGTGAGTGAGGGACCAAGCTTAGGAAGATACTATAAATGAAATCTAAAAAATAAAGCATTAGAACAAGGAAATAATAAGTGAAATTGTGCTTGGAACATGATAAGAAGGGGCAGTGTGTATTAGTACAAGAGAGAAACAGTAAATTGGAAATCACAATCGATATCACAAGATCACACGAATAATAAAAAGACAGAAATATAGGCTTTGTATTTGAATGCTGTAGCATTTGTAGCAAAATTAATGTATTGACAGCGCAAATAGAAATAAATATGTATTTGAGGTAGATATAATATTCAAAAGTATAGGACATTTAGGAATGACAGAAACCGAAGAAACAATGGAATTAATGGTGATGGTAATACAATAAAGAGAGATGACCTTAATTCTGAGGATCCGGATATAGAACCAGTTTGGATAGAGATGAGAAATAGTAAAAGGAAAAAGTCATTTGTTGGAGTGGTTTATTGGATCCCAATAGCAACTACACTATAGAGCAGTGTATCTGGGTAAAAATAATAGAGGGTGGACGGAAAAGTACACCAGTAAATATTGGTGATTATAATCGACATATCAATTGGATGAAATACATAGACAAGGATAGCCTGAATGAATTCATAGTGTTTTGGGGACAATTTCTTAGAGTAGTATGTTCTCAAGCAAACCAAAGGTAGATTATATTAGACCTGGTAATGAGCAGTAAGACAGTTGTAAAGAAATGGCCTTGTGTTGTTCTCACAGCACAAGTAATCCAGAGCCTGAGGTAGTGTTCTGGGGACTGAGTTTCTTATTCCAATACGGTAAAACATGAATTTAATAAAAATTTCAAAATAAAAGTCTAATGATGACCACGTCGACTTATGGTAAACAATTGTTGACTGTTATAAAAACCCACCTGGTCACTAATGTCCTTTAGGAAAGGACAATTACCATCCTTCTCTGACATATCATATTTATGGAATATATAATGTCCAAGACAACATTTTCACCTTTGGTGTGTTTTGCCTCAACTGATATGGTGATAGAGTGTTAAAGAGTCAAAGGTTCTCGACGTTGATACCAACCCCCATGAAGTCTCATAGCAACATGTCAAACATCAGCAAGGAAGCCTTCTGTTAATTATTACCAGACTGAGTCTGCATCAAGTGTAAGGGAACCACCAAGAAGCAAAATATGTTTGATCTCTTTATCAAGTTGCCTGCCACTAGCACATTTGTCGACAACAATGTTAGCAAGAGTGACCTATGCACAGAGACAAAGTCCCAACTTCACACTGAGAATACCTTCCATCATTTTGTGTGACACGATCGCCAAGCTAAACAAGATAGACTTTGAAAGGCCTAGCAACTCAAGATTGGGCAGATATGAACTATTCGAAGCCATCAGCAGTAGCTGAGGTGTAATCCAACAAAATCTGTATTCTCATGGCCCAGTATATCCACCTCAACCATTACCATCAAACCAAGGGATCAAAAAACAAAGAACTAAGAAACTTTTAAAGAAAAATCAACCCTTGTTCAACAGAGATTGCAAGAGGGCATGCCAGGAGCAGCACAGGCATACCTAAAAATGCGGTATCAACCTGGTGAAGCTACCAAACAGGACAACTTGTATGCTAACTGGATAAGCAGCAAGTGATAGACAGAGCTAAGCAATCCCACAACAAATCAGATCTCAGCCCAGCAATCCTGCCACATCAGTCGTGAATGGTGGTGGACAATTAAACAACTCACTGGAGGAAGAGGCTCCACAAATATCCCTATCTTCAATAATGCAGGAGCCGAGCACATCAGTGCAAAAGATAAGGCTGAATCATTGTCAGTGACCTTCAAACAGAAGTGCTGAATGGATTCTCAGAATCACACATGCCAATTTGTTTCACTCCATGTGATATCGAGAAATGGTTGGGAAGCATTGACTATTGCAAAGGCTGTGACAACATTCGAGCAATAGTACTGAAGCCATGCTATTTCCCTAGCCAAGCTGTTCCACTACAGTTACACACTGGCATCTACTGACAATGTGGAAAATTGTTCTGGTATGACATTAAAAAAACAAGACAAATCCAACCTAGCAATTTCCTGCCCTATCAGTCTCCTGTCAGTAAAGTGATGGCAGGTGTCATCAAGCAGCCCCTGCTCAAAATAATCTACTCAGTGACGCCCAGTTTGGGTTCTACCAGGGCCACTCAGCTCCTGACCTCATTACAGCCTTGGTTCAATCATAGATAAAAAAGCTGAATTCCAGAGGTGAGGTAAAAGTGACTGCCCCGACAGCAGGGATACTTTTGATACAGTGTGGCAAAAAGGAGCCCAAGCAAAACTGGAGTCAATGGGAATCGGGGGAAACTGTCTGGTTGGAGTCATGCCTGGCACATAGGAAGATTGTTGAGTAATCTTCTGGGCTCAACCATCTTCAGCTGCTTCATTGATGACCCTTCCTCCATAAGCCTTCTTCATTTCTTTTTTCTGCGGCAGTTGGAGTGGGAGGAGCAACAGTGAGGACCAGACGCCCGACAGGAAAGTAAATTATAAAAGATATAAAAGCTTACCTCGTGTATAGGCAGAGCGGACAATGAGCAGGAGCAGACATAGGACTGTTGGGTGAGTGAGGTTTTATGTTTGGGTGGTTGCTTTACCCGAAACACAAACGGTAGTGTCTCCCACCGTCCTCCTCCTTGAACCAAGAAAAAGGTTTTGTGCACCAATTGATAAGGTGACTGGTTTCTTTTTTTCAGTTTTTCAGTAGTCTCTTTGGGAATTTAGAAGAGTGGGAATGGAGGTTAGGGCAGTTGAATGTTCCTCCGGCAGAATAGGGGAGGTAAGCATCACCAGTAGAGTCCCTGCTGACTGTATCTGTAGGAAGTGCACCCAACTCCAGCTCCTTAAAAACCTCATTAGGGAACCGGAGCTGGATGAACTTCAGACCATTTGGGAGGTGGAGAGGCTTATTGAGAGGGGTTACAGGAAGATAGTCACACCTCAGTTAAAAGAAGAAGTAGATGATTACCGTCAGGAGACAGAAGGGAACTGGCAGGCAGTGCAGGGATCCTCTGTGGCCATTCCCCTGAACAACACATATACCATTTTGGATACTGTTGGGGGGGGGAAAACTTACCAGGGATAAGCCATGGGGTACAGATCTCTGGCACAGAGTCTGTCCCTGTTGCTTGGAAGGGAAGAGTGAAGAGGAGCAGAGCATTAGTCATTGGCGACTCCATAGTTAGGGGGATAGATAGGAGGTTCTGTGGGAATGAAAGAGACTCACAGTTGGTATGTAGCCTCCCAGGTGCCAGGGTTCGTTACCTCTCTGATCGTGTTTTCAGGATCCTTGAAGGAGAGGGGGAGCAGCTCCAAGTCATGATCCACATAGGCACCAACGATATAGGTAGGAAAACACATGGGGATTTAAGGCAGAAATTCAGGGAGCTAGGCTGGAAGCTTAGAGCTAGAGTTGTTATCTCTGGTTTGTTGCCCTTGACTCATGCTAGCAAGGTGAGGAATAGGGAGCGAGAGGAGTTGAACACGTGGCTACAGGGATGGTGCAGGAGGGAGGGTTTTGGATTCCTGGATAATTGGGGCGTTTTCTGGGGTAGATGGGACCACTACAAACAGGTCTTCACCTGAACCAGAGTGGTATCAATAATATGGGGGGGGAGATTTGTAAATGCTCTTCAGGTGGGTTTAAACAAATTCAGCAGGGGAATAGGAACCGAAATTGTAGTTCAAGTATACAGGAAGGTGAGAGTAGTGAAGTCAGAACTAAGATTTTAAGACCACAAGAAGGCACCGACAAGCAAGAAGTTGGTTTAAAGTGTGTGTACTTCAACGCCAGGAGTATCTGGAATAAGATGGGTGAACTTGCAGCATGGGTTGGTACCTGGCACTTCGATGTTGTGGCCATTTCGGAGACATGGCTAGAGGAGGGACAGGAATGATTGTTGCAGGTTCTATGATTTGGATATTTTAGTAAGAACAGAGAAAATGGTAAAAGAGGAGGTGATGTGGCACTGTTGGTCAAGGATAGTATTATGGTTGTAGAAAGGACGTTTGAGGACTCATCTACTGAGGTAGTATAGACTGAGATTAGAAACAAGAAAAGAGAGGTTACCCTATTGGCCTCCAAAAAGTTCCAGAGATGTCGAGGATAGGATAGCAAAGATAATCCTCGATAGGAGTGAGAATGACAGGGTCTTTAACTTTCCAAATATTGACTGGGAATACTGTAGTTTGAGTACTTTAGATGGGTCAGTTTTTGTCCAATGTGTGTAGGCCACATTAGATTTGGTACTGGGTAATGAACCTGGTCAGTTGCTGGATTTGGAGGTAGGTGAGCACTTGGCTGATAGTGACCACAATTTGGTTATGTTTCCTTTAGTGATGGAAAGGGATAGATATATACCACAGGGCAAGAGTTATAGCTGGTGGTAAGACCCAGCTACTGCGGGTCCTTGAAAAGTATGTACCGGTCAGGCAAGGAGGAAGTTGTTGAGCGCGGGAGCTGTAGTTTACTAAAGGAGTTGAATCTCTTGCCAAGAGGAAGAAGAAAACTTATTTTTTAGATTAGATTCCCTACAGTAGGGAAACAGGCCCCTCAGCCCAACAAGTCCACACCGACCCTCCGATGGGTAACCCACCCAGACCCATCCCCCTACATTTTTATCCCTGACTAATGCACCTAACACTGTGGTCAATTTAGCGTGGCCAATTCACCTGACCTGCACATCTTTAGATTATGGGATGAAACCAGAGCACCTGAAGGAAACCCACACAGATAAGGGGAGAATGTGCAAACTACACACAGACAGTTGCCCACAGCTGGAATCAAACCTGGGTCCCTGACGCTGTGAGGCAGCAGTGCTAACCACTGAGCTACTGTGCCACCCTACCCACCATTCTGTCCCACACGTTAAGATGAGATGTGATGGTTCAGTTAGGGCACTTGAGAGTTACAAGTTAGCCAGGAAAGCCCTAAAATGAGAGCTAAGAAGAGCCAGGAGGGGACATGAGAAGTCGTTGGCGGATAGGATCAAGGAAAACTGTAAGGCTTTCTATAGGTATATCAGGAATGATGAGAGTAAGATTAGAACCAATCAAGCATAGTAGTGGGAAGTTGTGTGTGGAGTCAAAGGAGATAGGGAAAGTGCTTAATGAATATTATTTGTCAGTATTTACACTAGAAAAAGACAATATGGTTGAGGGGAATACTGAGATACAGGTTACTAGACTAGATGGGATTGAGGTTCACAAGGAGGAGGAAACTGGAAAGTGTAAAAATAGGTAAGTTCCCTGGGCTGGTTGGGATTTATTCTAAGATTCTCAGGGAAGCCAGGGAGGAGATTGCCAAGCCTTTGGCTTTGATTTTTATGTCGTCATTGTCTACAGGAATAGTGCCAGAAGACTGGAGGATAGCGAATGTTGTTCCCTTGTTCAAGGAGAGTAGAGACAACCTTGGAAATTATAGACCTGTGAGCCTTACTTCAGTTGTGGGTAAAATGTTGGAAAGGTTATAAGAGATAGGATTTATAATCATCTAGAGAGGAATATGTTAATTAGGGATAGTTGACATGGTTTTGTGAAGGATAGGTTGTGCCTCACAAACCTTTATTGAGTTCCTTGAGAAGGTGACCAAACAGGTGAATAAGAATAGAGCAGTTGATATGACATATATGGACTTCAGTAAGGTATTGATAAGATTCCCCACAGTAAGCTATTGCACAAAATATGGAGGCATGGGATTGAGGAGGATTTAGCGGTTTGGATCAGAAATTGGCTAGCTAAAAGAAGACAGAGGGTGGTGGTTGATGGGAAATATTCATTCTGGAGTTCAGTTACTAGTGGGTTACAACAAGGATCTGTTTGGGTCCACTGTTGTTTGTCATTTTTATAAATGACCTGGATGAGGGAATAGAAGGATGGATTGGTATATTTGTGTATGACACTAAGGTCAGTAGAGTTGTGGGTAGTGCTGAAGGATATTGTAGGTTACAGACAGGCATAGATAAGCTACAGAGCTGGGCTGAGTGGTGGCAAATGGAGTTTGATGTGGAAAAGTGTGAGGTGATGCACTTCGGAAGAAGTAACAGGAATGCAGAGTACTGGGCTAATGGTCCTGAAGATGAGCAGAGAGATCTCGGTGTCCAAGCACATAGATCCTTGAAAGTTGTCACCCAGGTTGAAAGGGCTATGAAGAAGGCGCACGGAGTGTTAGCTTTTATTGGTAGAGGGATTGAGTTTCAGAACCATGAGATCAAGCTGAAGCTGTACAAAACACTGGGTGCGGCCACATTTAGAGTATTGCATACAGTTCAGGTCACCGCATTATAGGAAGGTTGTGGAAGCTTTGGAAAGGGTGCAGAGGAGATTTACTAGGATGTTGTCTGGTATGGAGGGAAGGTCTTACGAGGAAAGGCTGAGGGACTTTAGGCTGTTTTCATTAGAGAGCTGAAAGCTGAGAGATGACTTAATTGAGACATGTAAGATAATTAGAGGGTTAGATAGATTGGACAGTGAGAGCCTTTTTCCTTGGATGACGATGGCTAGCACGAGGGAACATAGCTTTAAATTGAAGGGTGATAGACATAGGACAGTTGTCAGAGATAGTTTCTTCACTCAAAGAGTAGTAGGTGCATGGAATGCACTGCCTGCGACAGTAGTAGAGTCACCAACTTTAAGGTCATTTAAGTGGTCATTGGATAGGCATATGGACAAGATTGGAATAGTGTAGTTTAGATGGGCTTCAGATTGGTTCCACAGGTCAGCACAACATTGAGGGCTGAAGGGTCCATACTGCGCTGTAATGTTTTATGTTCAATGTTGTATAATTGGGTCAGAAATGAGGATGTTCACTGTTGATTACACAATATTAAAACCTCCTCAGATAGTGATACAGTCCACATTCAAATGCAACAATGAGGACAGTATCCAGGTTTAAGCTGACGAGTGACAATTGACTTTTGTGCTATACAACTGCCAGTCAGTGACCATCTCCAACACAATAGAATCTATTCTTCATCCCTTGACCTTCAACAGCATCACCATTACCGATTCCTCCACCATCAGCATTCTGTGGATTATCATTAACTAGAAATTGAACTGGGCCAACATTATAGTCACATTGGCTACAAGAGCAAGTCAGAGGCTTGGAATCCTGCAATGAGTACATCACCTCCTGACTCCCTAAAGCCTGTCAATCATCTTCAAGATGCATGTCAGGAATGTGACGGAATGTTCCCCTCTTGCCTGGATGGGCGTAGCTCCAACAATGCTCAAGAAGCTTGTCACCACCAAGGACAAAGCAACCTACTTGGTAGGCATCATATCCACAAACATTCACTTCCTTCACCACAGATGTTTAGTAGCAGCAGTGTGTACCATCTACAAGATACATTGCAGAAATTCACAAATTCTCCTTGGACATCATCTTTCAAACCTGTAACCACTGCTACCTGGAACGACAAAGGCAGCAGATACATGAGAACATCACTACCGACAGATTCCACTCCAAGCCACTCACATTCTAGACTTGGAAACGTGTTGTTGTTCCTCCAGTGTCTTTGGGTCAAAGTCCTGAAACTTCCTCCCTTATGGCATTGCAGGTCTACCCACAGCATATAGATTCCATCAGTTTAAGAAGGCAGCTTGCCTTCTCAGTGGCAAATAGAGATGAGCCATAAATGTTTGTTGAGCCAGCAATGCCCACATCATGGTGTATTGGCCTTTATAAATTGCCATTGTGTCCAGGGATGTACAGGCGAGGTGGGGTTAGCCTCAGCAAATACAGGGTTGTGGGGATAGGGTGGGGGCTGGATCTGGGTGGGATGCTCTTTGGAGGGAGAGTGTGGACTCAGTTAGCTAAATGGCTTGCTTCCACACTGTAGAGATTCAAAGATTAAGTAAGTGCTTCATTGATATGTGTTATTTTGGGCCAATCATTACCATGTTTCAAATTTTAACCAATGCAGTAGATACAAAAATTGCCTACTGTTCTGTTGTACTCCCTCCCAATCATTCTCTCAACCTCCTTGATACTAGTCCTGCTGGGACTTTAGTCTAATGATGATTGTGATAATTAGGATCAGGGGTTGTGATAACTGTCAAATTTGATAGGATGTGCATCTTAGATTTGAATTTGGCAATAATACAAAAGCAAAATGCAATGAATGCTGGAAATCTATCTAAAGTCATAAAATTCTGGTCATTTTCAGCATGGCAGAACGGTTCCAATGAAAGATTATTAATCTGAAATGCTAACTCTGCTTCTCTCTGCACAGATGATGCAACTTGTAGGTAACGATATTCCCATGATATTGCTGTTTGTGTTCTCCCTTGTTGGTAGAGGCTGCACATTAAGGAATTGCTTTAGCTAACAAATGTCCCGAGTGTAATGGCTATTTGAAACACTTCACTGATTTCAATGAACTGAATTTGTGTTTAGAAAATGTAGGGAAAAAATTAAGTAAACAACAAATACCACATTTTGGAAAGTTTATTAATGACTCTCGGCTGAATGTTACATATTTTTGGCTAAGTGTGAGTTGAATTGCGCCTTTTGGAGGGATTTCAGCCCTGAGGACCAGTGAGATTTCTCAATGCATACTACCAAATGCACCCCATTAACTACCTACTCCATCCCAATGGTGTACTTAATGTCTAATTCTATCCCCAACTTACCATGCACCGTTCCTAGGATAACCCGCAAAAAGACTGGATCCCTGGTACCCACCCCATATGTGGACGGGCACTGGCATTCTGAAGCTGCCCTGCTCAGTTGAGGACAGAGTTGGACATTGTTGGAAAAGGTGAAGATGGCACTATGATTCTCGGACTGGGATCTGGAGGGCCTGGTCAAGAAGATTGTGCAAAGGAAAGGAGTCCTCTTCCCAGTCAGGTGACTGCCGTCTCAATGTTGTGGAGGAATGACCATAAGCGTTAAAGAAAGTCAAGACCATTTCCACTCCACCATGGTAAGTGCCACTCTCTATCCAAGATGGCCGCAAAGCAGCAGTGCAATTTGTGAACTCCTCAGCCCAGGAGCCTGGTGTTTGTCTACTCTGTCTGTTTTACTTTTTTATTTGATTTCTATGCTTTTTTTAATGTTTCCAATTCATTATGGTACCTTTTAATGACTTTTTTAATGACTTCAATGGAAGGCTTCTCCCAGCCTAGGCCCTGCAATGAGGTGTTTTCTAGTGGCCCAGGATGGCGGCATAGGCCTGGGGTCTGGCTGGGCGGTTTCCCTGTGTGGCAGCTTTGTCTATGAAGAGCAGTCTCGGCCTGGAGTAGCGTACTTGTCCCAGCAAGGAGGTCTCATCCTGTCATGGAAGTCTTCTTTGCTGCTTCTGAGTATTACAGCAGCCCAGCGTGGAGATCTAATCCCAACACGGAGGTCTCATCCTGGATTGGAGACTTAGTCCCAGAGTGGAGGTCTAGCCCCGGTGTGGAGGTCTAGCCCCGGTGTGGAGGTCTAGTCCCAGCTTGGAGGTCTAGCTCCATTGTGGAGGTCTAGCCCCAGTGTGGGGGTCTAGTGCCAACATGAAGGTCTAGTCCCGGAGTGAAGTCGAGAGTGTGGTGCTGGAAAAGCACAGCCTGTCAGGCAGCATCTGAAGAGCAGGAGAATCGATGTTTCGGGATAAGTCTTTCATAAGGAATGAGGCTTGTGGGCCAAGGGGTCTGAGAGATAAATGGGATAGGGGCTGGGGCTGGGGGGGGGGGAGGTAGCTGAGTGTGCTTTAGGTAAACCTCCAAGCCAGTACTAGACCTCTACATTGGGACTAGATCTCCATCCTGGAACCGGCTGTGCTTTTCCAGCACCACACTCTTGACTCTGATCTCCAGCATCTGCAGTCCTCCCGTTTTCCCCGGAGTAGAGGCCTAGTCCCAGTGTGGAGATCTAGTCCAATTTGCCAGCATACCCCAAACCCAGGAACTGTTCATTGAATTGTGATGAACTTTTATTTATTTTTTCTTCTTATTGATGACTTGGGTGCCGTGGCATGGTTCCTTAAAGCTTTTCAATTTATTTTGTAGAAATATGTATGACAATCAATTGCTATTCTATTCTATTCTATTCTCTCTGTTATGACCTGCTCACTCTATCACGACTCCTGCACCCACTTCCCACCAACATTCATTCTCTATCATCCCACTGCTGTCTGCACCACCTTCCCCACTCGTTTTCATCCCAGCCCAAGCTCCCACATACAAATCCTACTTGCCCTCTGCCACAGCCTACTCATTCCTTCAAAGCAACCAACCACCTCTCGACTTCCTGCACTGGCACTAAGTGCTGTGCCAACCACTTTTACTTCATTCAATCCCTTCCCCTCTCTCATTACAAGAGAAGACAGCCCACTATAGGGTGGAGAGGGCCCAGATGGGTGGAGAGGTGCGTGACATTTGACTCCTCAACCCCTATGAGGAGAGAATCCTGGCTTTTGCTGAAAGAATCTGGGGCCATTCCCACAGGGAATGCCAAAACATTCATGTCCCGCGAACTGAGTAAGTACCATTTGTCATTCCACCGCAGTTCTCACAGTAACCCTGCAGTTAGGGTAATCCATTGCACACCACATCTAACCACCTGCTGCTTCGTCTTCTATCTTTTCTCTTCCAGGAACTGCCAGCATCTCCACCATGCCTGGGGTAAAATGGCCGGCTCTGCTAGAACACAAGTTCTCAACCTCCGGAGGTGAGAGTATGGAGGCCTCAGTGGAAACATTGCCAAGGTCACTCACCAGCTCATATATCGACACTGCGGGGGATAAGGGCAGGGGCGGTGGGGAGCAACATTATATTTGAAAGTTCTGAAGGACTTTCTGGTGAGCTCCTCTCAGCTGATCAAGGAAGAATCTCCACAGGTCACTGGCACGCAGAGAACTGAAGGAAATCAGGCACCAGCGCAGCCCCGGGCTGGACAGGACCCTGTGGTGTCAGAGACATCACCCTCATGCATAGGAGGAACAAGGGCAGCAGCAGCAGACAGTGACATGGAACATAATGGCCCTTGTTGCCCAGAGACTGCAGCAGTGCAGCGAATCCTGGTATCTGGCTGCCGACCTCCACTGGGACGTTGGACACTGCTATGGAGAACCAGGTCCAGCACCCACTGGGTCTGCCGGAGAGGCACTGGGTCAGCTGCAGAGTTAGAATCTACACTAATATATACTGGGGTGGGGGAGAGGAAGAGGAAATTTATACTTGGTATAAATTGCCCTATTTTTCCCTTATTTCTGGTTGCTTGTCTCTGTCTCTGTAGCCCTGAATGTAACTGTGTTAGCATGATGCCTGACTTCACAGTCACTCTGGATGTAATCATAGACTCATAGACTCCCTACAGTGTAGAAGCAGGCCATTCGGCCCATCAAGTCCTCATCAACTCTCCAAAGAGCATCGCATCCAGACCAACCCCCTACCTTTTTTCCCTGTATTTCCCATAGCTAATCCAGCCAGCCTGCGCACCTTTGGACACTATGAGCAATTTAGCATGGCCAATCCACTCAACCTGCACATCTTTGGACTGTGAAGGAAACCAGAGCACCCAGAGGAAATTCACAGAGACATGGGAGAATGTGCAAAATCCAGAGAGACGGTCCCTGGCACTGTGATTCAGCAGTGCTAACCACTGAGCCACTGTGCCAGCCATATGTATCATGAAGTATTTTATATGTTGAAGCTGCTGCAGCATGTGGAAGCAAGACACCATTGCCCATCATCCTACAACACCCCTTTTATGTCCCCAGACCTGTGTGTCCAAAAGTGTTAGTGTGAATGAGTTGGTCAGTGATGCCTGGGGCAGGGGTAGGGATGGCATAAATGGAACCAGTGCATTCGGATCACCAGGGATTAGGTCTGTGTCCTGTGCAGTGCATGGATCTGTATGCAATGTCATACTCAGCCTACTCCAGGTGTGGTCACAGCCATTCTCTTTCCCATTGCACACTTCCATATTCCAGCACAATGGAAGGTGACAGTGAACACTTTTCAGCCCGTGAGTCCCAGCCTCCACCTCGACATTTCAGTGAAACACCAACATCCAGGTCCCTTTCCTGATAGCCCTTCTTGTGAAGTCAGGTCACAGATTTGGAAGAATTCGAATGTATTGAGGCTGCTTGGTTTGAGGTCATCCCAGGACATGCAAATAGTCCAGTCAGGAAGGAGTAAAGGCATGGGTGAAGATTTCATTATCACAAGGGTTGAGGCATGGGCAGAGGCAGGCGATATTTTGGAGGTGGTCATATGTAGACTTGGTAAGGTCGTGGATGCTGTGTGGAATCTCTATTTCAGGGTTAAACAGGCTTCTATGCAGAGCTGGATTCCAAAATCTTATATATCTGTACTTTATGACTCTTTGTGAATTGATCAAATATGGATTTAAATTATGTTAAAAGTATTTATTAAACTTTGTAATCGCAAAGGAATTGTTGACATCAAAACTAATAATTTTTATAAGTAATTTCTCAGTAGGTTTGGCATATGAAATCAGGGATTTAGGTATGATTTAGTTTGAACTGATTACCAGTTCTCATTCAGACAATGTCACAATCAAACCGATTAACTGCTTATTCATCACCATGCTTTATATATTTGTACAATATTGAATAGCTACAGAAGCGTTTTCACTGCAACATAAAAGTAATTCATTTTACATCGTGAGCAATTGATTTATTTTCATATGTGAAAGTCTAATACTTAATTTTGGTAGATACGTTTTTGCAAAGAACTTGGTATTTACAGGGAAACAGCGTAGGAAACAAAACAAATTTTGTATTATCAGGTAATTTGGCAGCAAACAAATCAAACTGTAATGAATTATACAGATTAGGATTTGACATGAAATAGGTGGAAGTTTTTGATAATCTCCAAGAATCTGACTGAAGCATACAGTCTGGAGTTAGAATTTTATTATATGGATTAAAGACATTTTATGATTATTTTATAGATTGGACAGTAAATCATACAGAATCATCTTTACATAAACTATAAATTAGATTGTTTTCTAATGTATTTCACAACATCTCTTTATAATGTTCTCATCCTCTGCAATTCAATATTTACTTATGGAAAAAAGAAGCAAAAATTCTAATTCTCAACCTTTCTAAATCCTATCTGTAAGTAATTATAAAAAACTTAAGATTCTTAAGTTAAATGTCAGTCTGGTAAAATAATACAGCTCAAATTTCTCCAATTCTAGCTTAATTGTTACGTTTTTGATGCATTTGTTCAGAGGATGTTTACTCACTATTCTCCCTATTATCTCCATTCAGCAGTCCAATGCTTCAGTCCTTCCAATTATTTGTCTAACACCAGCCTTTGATGAACTCAATTTCCTAAAGTTAAACATTAGAAAGACTGAAGTTATTGTCTTTGACCCTGACCGCAAACTCTGCCGCTGATGCGATCTCTTCCCTGGCCACTGTCTCAGGTTGATCCAGATTGCTTACAACATTAATATCCAATTTCACCCCAGCCTGCATGTTCAATGTCATATTGCAACTATTCTAAAAGCAGCATTCTTCCACCTCAATGATATTACCTATCAACAAATTGTCTTGGCCCTCTGTGGCCAAAATTCTAAGTCATGGTTTTAGAACTTCTGGAACTAACCATTTCACATTGCCTACCAGTAGTTGATCCAAAGTTTTGATGTCTTTTCCTAACTTAAACTAAATACCTACCAGCATTGTCTAGTCAAAGTACACTTTCTCTAGGCCTCTCAAGCCCTGTAATTTAAAACTAATATCATTGTGTTATGTACCTGTGCTTTGTCTTTCTCTTTTCCTACACTCTCTTGCTGATTACCACTTCCTGCCTACCTCACACACTGCATCAATGTTCTTCCGTATTTAACACCCACTTGGACGAAGCCATGAGGGTAGCAAGGACGTAGATTGTACTCAAGGGAGGGAGACAATATCCATGTACTAACTGTTCTGACAAGTACTGACCCTGATTTAATGATAATTGTGCAAGAGTTGTCAGAATCCCCAGGGAGAAAAGGATGTCAATGTAAAATCAACAGCTAGGATTTCTGTAGCAAGTGAATCACCTTCTCCCGTCCCAAAACCTTCCCATTATCTATGAGGTTCAAGAATATGATGGAATATTTTCTGCTTGCTTGGAGGAGTGTAGCTTCAACATCACTCAAGAAGCAGGTCATCATCCAAGATAGAGCAGACCAATTAATTGGCACCCCATCCACAACTTTAAACATTCTTAAACATTCACTCTCTCCATCATTAGTGTTCTTTGTGTTTAGTGTGTGTCATCTACATGATTCACTGCAGCACTCACCAAGGCTACTTCAGCAGGACTTTCCTATCGTGTGACATCCAAAGGGAGCAAGCACACAGGAACCCAACATTTGCAATCTGCCTTTCAACTTACACATCAACCTGACTTGGAAATATATATCCCATCTTCCTTTATAACTGGATCAGAATCCCAGAACTGCCTGCTTAACCACACTATGGGATCACCTTTACCAAACAGACTGCAGTGATTCCAGAAAGCAGCTGATCACCATCTTCTCAAGTATGATTAAGGATGGACAATAACTGTTATTTTTTACAATGGTGTTGACATCCCAAGAACAAATATAATAAAATTAATTCAATTCTACATCTTCATTGACTCTCTTTCTCACTCACTCACTCACACACATACACCTCTGAAACTCTGCTTTCCTTAAACTGCATTCTTGTGAATTTTCAACTTCACTCCACATTTGATGGTTATGATTGCAACCACTCAAGTTCCATGATTGGGAACAAATTCCTCTGTCTTATTGCACCCCTCCTAGTAGCTCTTTTCTCTTGACATCCTTTTTTGTGTGATCACCTTGGAAATGTTTCTATGCAAAGTGTTATATAAATGCAATATGTTGTTTTTGGCATTGATCATCTGAATTGCATCATGCTCAACCTTCCATTGCGTTCAGCATTATACTTGGAACATACTTCAAAATATTAACTGAACTAGGTTGTGAGAGCTACAGAAAGTGAATCATAGAAACAGAAACTAGTAGCAGAAATAGGCCATTCAGCCCTTCAGACCTGCTCAGCCATTTAATTTGATCATGGCTGATCATCCAACTCTGTACGTTGTTCCCCTCATCTTTGATACACTTTCATACACTTTGATCCATTTAATGTTTTGGTCTTAACCACTTTCTTTGGCAGAGAATTCAATAGGCTCACCACTATCTGGTTGAAGAAATTTCTCCTCATCTCAATCCTAAATGGCCTTCCCAGTATCCTTAAACTGTCTACCCAGTCACTGGGAACATCCTTCCTTCATTTACCCTGCCTAGACCTGTTAGAATTTTATGTTTCTATGAAACTCTCCCTTCTCATTCTTCCAAACTCCAGTGAATATAGTCCCTATTGATCCAGTCTATCTTCATTCATCAGCCCTGCCATCTCTGGAATCCATGTGGTAAACCTTTGTTGTACTCCTCCATAGTCAGTGCATCCTTCCTCAGGTAAGGAGACCAAAACTGCACCCAGTATACCAGGTGTGGTTTCATCAATGCCCTGTACATTTGCAGCAAGACATTCCTGCAACTGCATTCAAATCTTCTCGCTACGAAGGCCAACAGATCATTTGCCATCTTCATCATCTACTGCACATGCATGCTTACTTTCAGCAACTGATGTATAGAGACACCCAGGTCTCATTGCAACTCTCCCCTTCCTAAACTACTGGCTTTCAGATAAACACTGCCTTTTTGTTTTTGCTACTAAAGTGGATAACTCAACTTTATCTGTATTATACTTCATCTGCCATGCATTTGTCATTCACTCAGCCTTTCATAGCACAGTAAAACATCTCTGCATCTTCCTCTCACATCCCCCTACCACCCAGCTTTGTGTCCTCTGCAAACGTGGAGATATCACATTTAGTTTCCTCATCTAAATCATTATATACATTGCAAATAGCTGGGGTTCAAGGTCCGATATTTGAGGTACCCCATTAGTCACTAGCTGTCAACCCGAAAATGACTTGTTTATTCCTATTCCTTATTTCCTGCCTGCCAACCAGTTATCTTTGTCTGTACACAACCCTCAATCCCATGCTCTTTACTGCTATCTCTAACACAGGACCTTATCAAAATCTTCTCAAAGTCCAAGTAAACCACTGGCCTCAGTGGCCCCCACTTATCAACTCCACTGGATAAAAATTCCAGTGGACTTGTCAAGCCTGTCTTCACTGTTGTAAATCCATGCTAATTCTGTCCAACCCTGTCACTATTTTCCAAGTGTGCTGCTATCAAATCTTTTACAATGGATTCTAGTCTTTTCCCCACTACTGATATTACACCAAGTCCAATAAATTTGATCTGCATGCTTGAGGAAGAGGAACAACAGAGAAATATTATTAACAAGCATCGCCAGAGAAGAACCAGATTATCTCACTCATCCATCACAATGTATTGACTCAGGTGCACTTTCTGAGAACTGTCCCAGGAGCTCTGTGTCAGAGGGCTGAAAATCAGTCAGGAAGCTTTGGAGAAACTCTGTTTGTTGTTGTAGCCAAATCTGCAACTAAGGTCCACAGTGAACTGTGGTAACATTTTATGTGCTTCATGACTTCAGAATCAGGAAAGTGCTGATGGTAGTAATGCCAGAGAGCCTGATAATGATACCACTGATACTGCTGTAGGCCCAGAACAAGAAGCAGCTGCAATGACTGCTAGACAGCTGAGAGACAGACCCATTTGACACACTTCACAGCTTCTGCATATAACACTATTGTTTAGGAGTTTTAACATTGTGTCTGCTTAATCAAACTCTCCAAAGAATCATAGAACGATACAACACAAAATGTTTGATTGGACTGTTCTTGGCTCTGTTGGCAAAGAGATTCATTCTACTACTTTATTTTCTCCTCCTACCACTGAAAGCCTTTACTTGCAAGTATTAATCCTTTTCACTGAGGTACATTTGGAGGATGTCTCCATACTCCAAAGTATTGGTAATAAAAGTAGAAGCAAAAGATAATGCTGCTTTGGCATAGTCCAGAAAGTAATAACCAAGGATCTGTCTTCAGACTGAGAATGTAGTTTTGAAGAAGTCATACTGAACTCAAAATGCTAACTCTGTTTCACTCTCAACAGTTGCTGTCAGACTTATTGAGTTTCTCCAATACTTTCTGTTTTTTATCTCAGATTTCCAGCATCTGCTTTCATTTATTGCACGTCTGTAGTTGCCCTAGAAAAAACGCCTTCTGGAACTGATGTCACCTATATGGTTTAGGTAGATCTGCAATGCTATAAGACAGGGAGTTCCAGGATTTTGACTCAGTAACACTGATAGAACAAAGATTCTCTTTCCAAATCAGAGTGGTGAGTGGTTAAGAGGGAATCTTGCAAGTGGTGCCGTTCCCATGTGGCTGCTATCCTTGTCCTTCTAGATGGTAGAGTTTGTGGATTTGGAAGGTGCTGTCGAAGGAGCCTTAATGAATTTCTGCACTGAATGTTGTAGATAGACACACTGGTGCTACTGAGCATCAGTGGTGGAGGGAGTTGATGTTTGTGGATGTGTTACCAATCAAGCAGGTTACTTTGTCTTAGTGTCAAGCTTTGTGTGAGTTGTGGCACTGCATTTATCCAGGCAAATGGGGAGTATTCCATCACACTCATGACTTCCACATTGCACATGATGGACAGGCTTTGGGGAGCCAGGAGGTCAGTTACTCACTGCAGTATCTTTAGCCTCTGACCTGTTCTTGTAGCTATTGTGTTTATGTACCTAATCCAGTTCAGTTTCTGATGAATAGTAATGCCAGGATGTTAATGGTGGGGAATTCAATGATGGTAATACTTTTGAATTCTACAGTTCTATTAATCTTTGGAATGGTTAGATGCTCGCTTGTTGGAGATGGTCATTGCCCAACACTTGTTTGGCATGAATAGTACTTGCCATTTGTTAGCCCAAACCTGGATGTTGCTTCATTGGGACGTGGATTGCTTCAAAACCTGAAGAGTTAAGGATAGTGTTGAAAATTGTGTAATCCAGCAGTGAACATCCCCACTTCTAACCTTATGATGGAGAGAAGGTTATTGATGAAATTACTGAATATAATTGAACCTAGGACACTTCCCTGAGGAACTGTATGGCTTTCATGGTTCAGTGGTAATGTCTCTACCTCTGAGTCAGAAGGCCTGGGTTATAGTCCTACCTATTCCAGATGTGTATTGTAACATCCCTGAACAGGTTGATTAGAAAATACCTAGTCCTGATGAACTCCAGAGGGGTTAGTCTGACCTCCAATAGCGACAACCATCATTCTTATTGCTGTGTATGAGTCCAATCAGTGAACAACATTAATAGCAATACATCATCTGTTCCACATGCATGCGAACTAAACTCCCAGCAGCCCTGTCATCAACTATTCTGGTAATTAATCAGAAATACAGTTGGAATACAAATGGGAAAAATGAATGTTTCAGCTTCAGTCACACCTCATCTGGAATACTGCAATCAGATTTAGGCATAATGTCAGTATATTAATCTTTTGGAGTGGATACAACATAGATTCACTTGAATGTTGCTGGGTCTTTGAAATTAAATTATGAGACCGTCAAAGCATAATTAGATAACCTAAAGATTAGAAATATTGTGAAAAAGGCGGGGGCTGGGGGGTGCTAGGGTGCATTGCTCATGAAGAGAGTTAGGACAGAGAAGATGAGCCCAATGGCCTCCTTCTGTGTGTACCAATTCAATGACTTTAATATAATATTTTAATATAACATAGGGTGTATTTTGGGGGGTTCAGGAAGCAGTGGGAGTCTTTAAATGGGTTTAAAAATGATATCAGGTAAAGACAGATAGCGTATTTCCAAACACAAGTGTGTTAAAATCATAACCACGATGTGAAAGGAGAA
The DNA here is from genome assembly GCF_037043375.1 of Chiloscyllium plagiosum. NCBI lineage: Eukaryota > Metazoa > Chordata > Chondrichthyes > Orectolobiformes > Hemiscylliidae > Chiloscyllium > Chiloscyllium plagiosum. Next base: position 45,620,444 of record NW_028270145.1, read on the forward strand.
AGCACTTCTTCACGAAAAAAAACCAACATTTGAAATTACTGCACCAAAAATCAATGCATGCTGAGTCAACTGATAACTTAAAGTCTGAAATCATAAGGATTTTACTAGCTAAAGATAGCAATCAATATTACAAAAAAGGCATGTATAAAGTGTAGAGCTGGAGATCATTCATGTTTCAACTGATGGGAGAGGAGACCTGACAGCCTGAAAGGCCTACTGTGTTCCAAAGATTCCTTTTACTATCTGGAAAGTAATAACTTGCTTCGATCCCGTGGAGATTCATGGGAACCATACCAGCCATTTTGTTTCCTTGCATTGTTGTCAGGAACACTGAAATACTTTAAGTGTAGTTTATATTTTGTTTTTTGTGTTTTGAGAAGGGGAAGTCATAGTTTTAGATTTCTTTGAGTTAGTTTTGGCACCTTGCTACCAAGAAGCCCAGAAGTCTGTTTGCTTAGATACATTTTTAATGAAATCTGAACTGCTGAGTTGGGGGGGTGTGGGGCTCGGTTTGAGTTGAGCAATTAAAAAAAGAAATTACCTCTGCTGAGAAAAAACCCAGAAGAACTAAGGATGCTGGAAATCAGGAACAAAACAGAAATTTCTGGAAAATCTCAGCAGGTCTGACAGCATCTATAGAGAGAAATCAGAGTTAACCCTTCAGGTTCAGTGACCCTTCTTCAGAACTGATGGTAGCAAGGAAAATGTTTTTTATGCTGACGATACGGTTGGGGGAAGGGATTAGGAGCAAACGATAGGTGGAGTTAAAGCCTAAAGAGAGAGAAGGAGAGTTCGGCTGATAAAGCAGTGGATAACAATCAGCCTGGGAGAATGGATAGCAGCTTTTGGGGACTATAGGGCCAACAATGAGTGTGTGTAATAGCAGATCAGATGATGACAAAGCCTGGTGTGTGAGGTTTGCGGTAAGGACATGGCAGAAGGTGCCTCAAGTCCTAAAATTGTTAAACTACCTGTTGAATCCAGAAAGCTGTAGAGTTCCCAAGCAGAAAATGAGGTGCTGTTCTTCCAGCTTGCACTGAGCTTCACCGGAGCACTGCAGCAAGCTTGAGTCAGAGACATTGGCCAGAGAATGCGGTGATGTGTTAAAATGGCGGGCAATTGGAAGCTCAGGGTCTTTTTTGCAGGCAGAACATAGGTGCTCTGTGAACTGGTCACCCGGTCTATGCTTTGTTTCCCCAAAATAGAAGACCCCACATTATGAGCAGTGAATGCAGTAGGCTAGATTGAATGAAATGCAGGTAAAGTGCTGCTTCACCTGGAGGATGTATTTGGGCCCTTGGACACTGAGGAGGCAGGAAGTAAATGGACAGGTATTAGACCTTCTGCAGTTCCAGGGAAAGGTGGCGTGTGGATGTAGGGGTGTGTTAGGAGTGTAGGAGGAATGGACCAGGGTGTCTCAGAGGGAACAGTCTCTGTGGAAGGCAGACAAGGGAGGGGAGGGGACTATGTGTCTGGTGGTGGCATCTCGCTGGAGGTGGTGGAAATGGCAGCTAATGATCCTTGGGATATGGATGCACATGAAATAATATGTGCTGTTACCTAGCTACAGGGTTTCCAGGAACCTAAAGAGGGATAGAAATGTCTAGAATTTAGTCCCTAAGTGTATTGCCAGAGAGTGGAAGGAAGAGGGTTAAACTCTTTCACAAGAAACCCTGAAATACTGCTGCACTTAGGTAACTCCCTCCGTGACTCCCTCGTCAGATCCACACCCCCCACCAACCCAACCTCCACTCCCGTCACCTTCCCCTGCAACCGCAGGAGGTGCAAGATTTGTGCCCACACCTCCCCCCTCACCTCCCTCCAAGGCCCCAAAGGAAACTTCCATATCCGCCACAGATTCACCTGCACCTCCACACACATCATCTATTGCATCCTCTGCACCCGATGTGGCCTCCTCTATATTGGGGAGACAGGCCGGCTACTTGCGGAGCATTTCAGAGAACACCTCTGGGACACCCGGACCAACCAACCCAACCACCCTGTAGCTCAACATTTCAATTCCCCCTCCCACTCCACCAAGGATATGCAGGTCTTTGGACTCCTCCATCGTCAGACCACAACAAAACGACGGTTGGAGGAAGAACGCCTCATCTTCCGCCTAGGAACCCTCCAACCACAAGGGATGAACTCGGATTTCACCAGTTTCCTCATTTCCCCTCTCCCCACCCTGTCTCAGTCAAATCCATCGAATTCAGCACCGCCTTCCTAACCTGCAATCTTCTTCCCGACCTCTCCGCCCCCACCCCAGTCTGACCTATCACCCTCACCTTGACCTCTTTCCACCTATCACATTTCCGACACCCCTCCCCCAAGTCTCTCCTCCCTACCTTTTATCTTAGCCTGCTGGACAAACTTTCCTCATTCCTGAAGAAGGGCTTATGCCCGAAACGTCGATTCTCCTGTTCCCTGGATGCTGCCTGACCTGCTGCGCTTTTCCAGCAACACATTTCCTGCACTTAGGTAACCCAAGTATTTGATATGAAGTCAAAATAAGCCTGAGGTTTGTTTATAGATCATTTTAGGTGTCACAAGGAGAGTTACCAGTTGAAAGCCAGCATCTAGTGAAAATGCAGGAAGTCACCACACAGAAACTGATTGCAGCTATTCCACTGTGAGCAAGAAGCCTTAGTGTGGAGTTTGTGGTGATCTTTTACTGGGGTTTGGTGTTTGTAAGGATATTGTTGGATTAAAAGGAGTAGTGTGAAATCAGAATTCTTTTGCTGGGACTTGACTGTTGTAAATTACTCAGGCTATTCAGATTAATTTTGGCATTTCTCTCATGGTACACAAATTCTGGATTGGACTTGTCATAGGTTCCTTAGTGGTAAAAACAAGGACTGCAGATGCTGGAAACCAGATTCTAGATTAGAGTGGTGCTGGAAAAGCACAGCAGGTCAGGCAGCATTCAAGGAGCAGGAAAATCAACGTTTCGGGCAAAAGTCCTTCATCAGGAATAGAGGCAGGGTGCCTGCAGAGTGGAGAGATAAATGAGAGGGGGGTGAGGGTGGGGAGAAAGTAGCATAGAGTACAATGGGTGAATAGGGGTGGGGATGATGGTGATAGGTCAGAGGGGAGGGTGGAGTGGATAGGTGGAAAGGAAGATAGGCAGGTAGGACAGGTCATGAGGGTTGGAAGGCTGGAGCTGAGGTGAGGTGGGGGAAGGGGAAATGAGAAAACTGGTGAAATGCACATTGATGCCCTGGGGTTGAACTGTTCCGAGGCGGAAGATGAGGCGTTTTTCCTCCAGGTGTCGGGTGGTGAGGGAGCGGCGGTGGAGGAGGCCCTGGACCTGCATGTCCTCGGCAGAGTGGGAGGGGGAGTTGAAATGTTGGGCCACAGGGCAAAGGGGTTGATTGGTGCGGGTGTCCCGGAGATGTTCCCTAAAGTGCTCTGCTAGGAGGCGTCCAGTGTCCCCAATGTGGAGGAGACCGCATCGGGAGCAACGGATACAATAAATGACATTGTTGGATGTGCAGGTGAAATTTTGATGGATTTGGAAGGCTCCTTTGGGGACTTGGATGGAGGTGAGGGAGAAGGTGTGGGCGCAGGTTTTGTAATTTCTGCGGTGGCGGGGGAGGGTGGGTTGTTGGGGGGGCATGGACCTGACCAGGTAGTCTCGGACCCTTCCCCCACTCTTCCCCCACCTCATAGGCTCCTTAGTGGCCTGGAGCTGCCAAAGGTAATTAAGACAGGAGAATCTACTATCCCTTGGTCTGCAGTCTCTGCTGAAAAAAAGTAGTCAAGTTAACTTTGGTGATCTGAGTCATGATATCCTTAATTCGATATTTATATAAAATGATAACTGGTAAAGAGAATAGAAAAAAGTAAAGGTATAGTAAACATTCTGCTGGCTTTGAGATTTTGTCATCTCCATTCCCAACTACCGAGCCAGAATGGAAGCCAATTGTCAAATGTCAAATATTGGTATGTCCTCACCTTGTGGCTTGGATTTCCTGATATTGTGTGTTATTTTCTTCTGCAAAGGGAATACATATTATTAACTAGTCCCTTTTCTGTGTCTCCATTATGGTGTCTCTCTCTCTCTCTCTTTGTCTGTCTCTTTTTCAGTCTTTGCCTTCGACCCTCCTTCTCCAAATCCCATAGTTATAATCTTTCAAGTTTCATATATGGATGTAATGGTAGATTTAAGGCCTAAGTTGTGATACATAATACATAACAGGGATCTTCTTTATATGGCTTTGGTCTCTAACCCATTCAATGAATATTTGCTCTATCATTTAAACCTGACAAGCAGGTTTATTTGTTAATGCTATATAACCTTTATATAATGTTTGCATCTGATATTTTAGTATTTTGGAAAGGAATGCAAATCCCCTGCAGTGACCTCATTCTTTAAAATACTTATTTGGAATTGATTCCAAGAATGCTAAAGGTTTGTCACCATAAAGTGGTGGTACACATTGCACAGTCTGCAAACTATTTGTGACATGCCTGCCCTTCATCTATAGCCCACGGCAACTCCATATGCCTCTGGGTCTCCACTCATGACTTGTCCAGCTGTGGAATGTTAAACTGGGTCAATGCTATTCTCTTCTCACTCACCAGTGAAAGAAGGCAAGGAAATGTGATTGGGAGCTAAGTTTATTTCAGCACCCAAAAATTAAGTGAAAAGGACCCAATTAAAATAAAACCATTTGTCCTTTAGATCGGTTTATCTTGTCTTCTTGTGGATAATTATATATTATTTTCAATTACTCAGGAACGTCAATTAGGGGTTTATAAACCTTACATTCTGACATAAAGATTGCCATCACAATTTACATAAGGATTTTATTTATATAAGAAATGTGAATTCTTAATAGTCATTCAAATTAGTAAATAACTGAGATTTGAGATAAATATATTTATTAGTACCAGGGTACCAGAATTTAGCAGATAAATCCATCCATTTATCATTCAAACAAAAGTTGTCAAGTTTCTCTGATTCTTAACAGGACAGGTTTTCATTTTTCTAGTGCTGGTAAAATATTTACTATTTTCCAGTACACCCAAGAAAAATGAGTTTTCAGTAGCCAAATCAAATGCTCGAATATCATATTTATGTGGGATATATCTGTAAATTATAATCCCAAAAATATTTATATTTTAAAATAATTACTTGATTTTAGTGAAATAACTGATGTTGCTTAAAATGATTATTGCTTTCCACATTAGCCACCATAAGGAAATTCAAACAAATGAAAAATACCTCCACTAGATTGGATATGCTGCAATCAGTTGAAGTGCTTCCAAATGTTCATTTGTGTAAAGAGCTGGGACAGTTTAACAGTGAATGAGAGATTCTATTGCCATTGGTTGAATAGGCTGAGCAGAAATCGCTGGAGGGTTACCTCATTAAATTTCCTGATCTGCTAGACTGCTCTGGAAATGTAAAAGCCTGGATTAAAAAATAACTCTTTGGGATTAAGTTGGAGATTTCTTAGCCCATCCTATGAAATATATTTCACAGGTAATTCATCATCATTGTGACCTCGCAGTTGTTGAAAAAAAAAGGAATTTTCATAATTATTAAGCTTAGAAAAATTATTAACCCTAAAATTGTAACAAGAAAAGAAGTTCCTTCTATTTATTAACCTGAGCAGAGACACTTCTGAATAGATTTCAAGGGGTGAAGTTTTTATGTTGAGGATGAGAAACAAAAGCCAGAATTGTGTCTGGATCCTGAAGGCATCAGTAAAAAGGAAGTCACTGAGCTGGGACTTTCAAGGAGGCACCTCCTTTAACTGACATACAGACAGGTCAAAGAAGGGTTTCAGGAAGCTGGTCTAAACAGAACAGATTGAGATTAATGTTGTTTTCATTGTGCTTACAAATAGCACAGTTTTCAAATGTTGTAATTTGGAAAAAATCGTAGAAATTGTAGCTCTCACTGGTGTCAAAGCTCTCATAGATATCCAAATGAAACTCCCAAGGAGGTTCAATTTTCAAGTTAAGGATAGATAGGTCTCAAAGCTTTCAAAACGAACCTCTCATACAGCCTTCAAAAGCATTATTGAAGCTCCTAAAGGCATTGTAAAAGACAAGGGCTTACTCTGGTACCAAAAATGCCTGGTGAATTGGATGTCTTGATCAAAATGAGTGATCTTTATTAGATGAAAGCGTAGAAGGTGACTCTCCAATCTCATGAACAATCTACCGCCACAATGCTTGAGCAACCAAATTATTCACTTACCAAAAATTTGCTTGATCAGCTGCTTCATCTATAATGCGATCTTTCCACCTTACTCGCTGATCTTATCTTTCCTTAATCATATTGTTATATTCTCTCTGTCTCTTTCCAACACTCCCAAAGCATATCCCCTTGTTATTTGATCCTTCGTATGGCACTGTGTCGTAGACAACCTACCATCCAGTTTTATGGCTTGGGTTTACTTCCAAACATCTAATGACCTTTATTTGTCAGTTTTCCTTTCAATGATACCAATGACATTGAATACAATCAGCAACACATGCATAACAACAGGCAAAGCAAGGGTATTAATTGCAAGTAAGACATGAAACCGTGAATCTTTGCATTTAGTGCAAATAGTCTACATTGTATACAACTCATAAAACCATAAAAACTATTTAAACACAGCTATAAGAACTATAGACAGAATCAACTATAAATCTGATAATATTCCAAAAATGTATGTAGCCCATACATGTGACAAGAATCACAAGAAACATCTGAGTCCAGATATCCATCATGTATTAAATAATTGCATGCCTCCAATTAGGTGACTGCATTTGGCATGCTGCATGGTGGGCTACCATCTTGTATTAAGGTGCCAGCTACATTGGGTGAGATTGAGCTCCAATACACTCAGCATTGGCACCCAATCATTCTTGAGCTGCTATCACACAAACCTTGCAAAGATATGACGAGATGGATGCCAGAATCGGGTAGCAAGTTGTGTCATAACTTGTGTAATAACATCTGAATAGGTTGATTAGAAAAATAGGTTAAATTTTTTAAAAACTGTGCATTTTAAGTAGCTTCAGACCATGACAATTATACAGATCCTGAAGGGCACTTATTTCCAGCCAATCAGTTTATGAGCCCCACATGAGGTCTGTTTGAACTCAATAGCTGAATGAGTCACATTCACCAGTACCACTCCCTCCCCCCGCCCAACACAATTCCCCTAACTGGCAAAAACTGATTAGAAACGGGGGCAAACCATCTGCATCCAGGTCTGATAGGGATTTTAAGTGTTCACAGAGAGCTGTGGGGCAGAGTCCTTGTTTATATTTAAGCCTGAGATAGATAGATTCTTGATCAGGAGGGGGTTTAAGGGTTCTGGGAAAGGGCAAGAAAGTGGGTGTGTAGAATGTTGGATCAGCCATGATCTTATTGAATGATAGAGCAGGCTTGAGGGGCCTACTCTTGTTAACATTTTTCATGGTCTGATGATCTTTTGGCCCCTGGTAATTTTTGTTTTTAGAGAAAATATTTGAGATATTTCCACACAACTTGAAATAATCAATTTTTCTACAATCCTTCAAAATCTAATTCATTCAAGAAACATGAAATAAGAAGCATTTTCATAGCAATAGAGCTGAAGTCTATGAAGAAACTCAGGAAAAAGTAATCCAGTTCTGGCAGTAATGTTATAGACAACTTTACACTGAAACATTTACTTATTGCAATAAACAATGTACTTCTGCACATTTGTAACATAATGTTCTAACAAAAATTCTAATTGCAGTTTTGTTCATCCAATATGCAGCCTTCTTATGTATTGTAAAGTGCGTGGTCAGAGCAACCACAAAATTCTGATGAAAATATATCCCAAATCTCATAGCAAGATCACAAATATAAAAATCACAAAGATCAAGAAATCCATTCATACCTCCTATCCTCACCATACACAAAAGGCCAAATTTAGCTCCTCCTCACACAACAACATCAATATAGCTTAAAGAACCCTCCAGAGACTTTGCTTCGCCATTGAATAACTGAACAGAAGCCGATAGCCCGTCACCATGTCACCCTTTATTGATGTGTGCACAGTACACCAACTGCAAACAGCCAGCTCAGAGTCCGTCCCTGAAGACAGGAGATTCACTGAATCTCGTGTCTTTTTTATATTTTATCAAACTGTACAAAATATAAACGAACAGTCAACAATGAACAGTAAACAGCAGTTTGCAAGAAACAGCAATTTACAAGGGAAAGGGGCAGAAAGGTCAAACCCCAAACACCACTGTACAACCAGAATCTTGTTTATTGTTTTTTATTTACACATACACAGTATTGACACTGATCAAGCGCCCTCAGAGCCAGCTCTCAGAGTGAACAGAACCTCTGACAGTCCTGTTTTCATTTTAAATGAATGCATAGAACTTTATTCATGTTCCACTACCAGAAAGAAAGGAAATACCTGAATGATTAGTGATAAGCAGTGCCCTTCTCATCAAAGGGCAATGCTGTATGATCAATAAGTGAAATGGGAGGGCAGGGACTAAATCAAAATAGAATCAGAGGGGAAATAAAACACTCCACACCCCAATTGTTTTTTTAAATTTTATTATTTTTTTTCCCTGTTTATGTTTTTTTCCCTTTTATTTCTGACCCCCACACTACCGCCTAACTGTGGTAGTGCTTATTTTTTTCCCAGCACCAATGTTGTGTGTGTGTGTGTGCAGGTATGAGACACAGTGAGAGACAAAAGGTGCACCAATCTTTATTCAATTTCACCACCAGGAAGCAAAGAAACACCCAAGTGGCCAGTGAAATTTCTTGTTTTTTTTGTACCTGACACTGCTCTGGCTCCCTCAGAGCCAGCTTGCAGAGTGAACAGGATGTCTGATGCTTCTATTTAACTTTTTTTTTACCCCCACACTACCGCCTGACTGCAGTGGTGCTTTTTTTTCCCCAGCACCCATGTTGTGTATGTGCAGGTGTGAGACACAGTGAGAGACACAAGGTGTTTGAATCTTTATTCAATTTCCACCACCAGGAAGATAGGAAAACACCCGAGTGGCCAGTGGCAAGTAGTGCCCTTCACAAAAGGGCAATGCTGCGTGATCAAACAGTGAAGGGGAGGGGAGGGGAGGGATTAAATCAAAATAGAGTTGGAGGGGGAAATAACGCACTCCACTCCACTCCCTGCAGTGCCCACCACTCCCTGGTCAACTCCAGGGGGGAATTTATGGGGCTTCCCCTCCCCGCCCACCTTGGTGGTCATGGGGCCCGAGGTCCCGCCCCCCAGCCTTTCCCGGAATACGATTGGCTGGGGGAATACAGGAGGTGTGGCCAGGGTGGGGAGGGTCAGCTGTGTCACTTCCTGTCCTGCCCCACCCCTGGTTTATCAGGTGAGGGCGGGAGGGCAGGGGCACAGTTCCCTCTCTGAGGCCCAGAGACACGGTCGCTGCAGGAGGTGGGGCAGCGGTGGTTCCCCCCAGGTTAGTACCAGGGTTTGGCTGGGCTGGGCTCCCCCAGGGGTTTCTCTAATGGGGTGGGGGGTGGATGTGGGGTCAGTGGGGCCAAGATCAGGTACGGGTTTGGGGTTTTTGGATCAGGGTTCCCGCGCTGGGACGACGCTGGCATGACCGCAGGGGCATTGTCGTGCTGGGGCGGGGCAGGTCGTGGGCTAGGTGTCGGGAAGGGGATAGGGTGGTCTCCCCATGGGCGGGCCTGACGCGTCGCGTCTTCTTCAGCGCCTTCCGGCCTGCCATACGCTCACCCCCCTCCCTGCCAGAGGCTGGAGCATTGGAAGCCTCCTGCTTAGCCTCCGGTGCCGGGGCTTGTGGTGTTGACTTCGGGGGAGGGGGAGTGGGTGCGGTGGTACCACCATCAGCCATTGGCACGGGCTGGGCAGCTTTCTGGGTGGGGCAGTTTTTTCTAATGTGCCCCACCTCGTGGCACAGGTGGCACTGAACGCTGTCCGCCGTCCAGAAAGCGCGGTAGGCCGCGCCCTCGTGGAGGGGGGTGAAAGAGCCCTCAGTGACCTCCTCCCGGGCCAGGCAAATGAACACCTGGCGCCGGAAGGAGTATATGTGTCGGAGGGCAGGGTTCTTAAGACCAAGCAGGAGCGGTTGGACCCCTGACCGGATCTCCCCCAAGATGGTGAGGTGGGGAAGAAGGAGCTCACTGGGAATGAAGGGCGGGACATTGGAGATTACAACCCTCTGGGCCGTAACCTCCAAAGGGTCGACGGGCAAATGTGTCCCACCCACAGTGAGCCCCCTCTCCACGGCCAGGTGGACCGCCTGCTCGGTCTTAAGGAAAAGACAGTCTTCCCGTACATCCGGGCCGCAGCAACGATGGCCAGTGGACTGACCACACTAGCCATGGCCTTACTGCAGGCCTCAATGGACATGTTGGGGTGGGGAGGGACCCAAGGCCTTTACCCCCAGGCATTTAGTCAGGTGCCTGAAGGGGGTTGCGGTTGCGGCCGGGGTTGGGACAGCTGAGCCTAAGGCAGCGGCTACCCCGGCGTAGGTGCAGCTGGGCCCCGCGACCTTCGGGCTCGCCATATTCTGCTGCTGAATATTAGTGGGCCCCAGGCAGCAGCGGTGGAGGTTGTGGGGAGGGACCCAAGGCGAGTCCCAGGCAGCAACGGTGGAGACCGGCCTCAGGCAACAGCAGCAGTGGAGGCAGGCCTCGGGCGAGTCCCAGGGAGGCCCTCTGTCGCACGGTAGGGGGCAGACCTGTTGGGGAGGGTCCCCAAGGCAAGTCCCAGGCAGCCCCAAAATTGAGTCCCAGGCAACAGCAGTGGAGGTGGGCCTCTAATAACAGCTGCAGTGGTGGAGGTCCTGGGAGGGGCCCCAAGGCAAGTCCCAGGCAGCAGCAGTGAGGCAGGCCCCAAGCAGCAACAGCTGAGGCAGGTCCAGACAGGGCCCCAGAGACCAGCAGTGGGAGTGGGCCCCAGGTCAGTAGCAACACTCACTTAACCTGGGTGAGGCCCAGGCTGCAGCTCCAAAAGTAGGCCCCAGACTCAAAAGCTCTCACCTCCTTCTGCATCTGCCTCCTCCTCCTCTTCCTTCCTTTAGCTCTCTGGATATGAAGCAGCTAGGCCAGGGACAGTCCCCTTCAAGGAGGAGAGTCCTTGCATGTGTGCACACTCACACACTGATCCAACTCTCAATAGGGAAAAACACCCGAGTGGCCAGTGACAAGCACTGCCCTTCACATCAAAGGGCAGTGCTGCGTGACCCTCAGTTCATTTTTCTTTCCTCTTTTTTAACCCCCCCACTACCACCTAAGTGAGGTAGTGCTTATTTTTTCCCAGCACCCATGGTGTGTGTGTGTGTGCGCAGGTGTGAGACACAGTGAAAGACACAAAGTGCACGAATCTTTATTCAAATTCCACCACCAGGAAGATAGGAAAACACCCGGGTGGCCAATGACAAACACTGCCCTTCACATCAAAGGGCAGTGCTGTGTGATCAAAACAGTGAAGGGGAGGGTAGGGACTAAATCAAAATAGAATTGGAGGGAGAAATGATGCACTCCACTCCCTGCGGCGCCCACCTCTCCCTGAACAACTCCAGGGTGTTGGTGGACACCGCATGCTCCTTCTCCAAGGACACCCGGGCTCTAACATAAACGCGGAAGAGGGGCAGGCAGCCGGCCCTAACGACCCCCTCCACGGCCCGCTGCCTGGACCTGTTAATGGCCAGTTTGGCCAGGCCCAGCAGCAGACCCACGAGGAGGTCTTCAGACCTGCCCTCCCTCCTCCGTACCGGGTGCCCAAAGATCAGGAGCGTGGGACTGAAGTGCAACCAAAAGCAGAGGAGGAGGAGGTTTTTCAGGAAATCAAAAAGGGAGTGCAAACGCCCACACCCAATATATACATGGTCCACGGACTCCACGGCGCCACAGAACAAGCAGTTGGGCTGGGAGTCCGTGAACCACCGCAATCTGCGGTTGCAGGGGACTGCTGCGTGCAACACCCTCCACCCCAGATCCCCGAGAGAAAGGGGGAGGACTCCCGCGTAGAGAGCCCTCCACTGGGGATCCCCACCACCCGGTGGCAAATGGGCACGCCAAGGCGTGTCCGGACGGTGGATGAGGGAGAAGAGGTGGACGGTGTGCAGCAGCAGTCTATACAGGGCTTTCTTTTTTACATCCCTAAATGAGACAAAAAATTCCGGAGGCGGCTCAGGTTGTGGGGCACAGGCTCCCGCGGGAAGTACGGGACCTTGGGGCCAATGTGAAATTCCGTCCGGGCTGGGGTGAGCGCGGACGGGATCCCACCGCACACCTGAGCGTCCTCCAACTGGTGCACTACGTCGGGTCCGAGCACCACGGTTTTAAGGCGTCGGATGGCGGTGGCCACGTACTGGACGTCTACCGCTGCCCTGCCTGCTATGTCCTGCGGCAGCGTCCAGCCCAGGCCCCCGGCACCCAGCACGTCCCCGACCCTGGTCACCCTCGCCGCCGCGGCCCTCCCCTCCGACAGCCACTCGAACCCGCGAGTACGGAGGTGCGGATTCCTGAGCAACGGCTCCCTGACGACAGCCGCTACTCCAGCCGGAGGGTAGGCGCGACGCGATTCGACCATGTTCCAAACAGTGATCAGGTCCTGGTAAAAGACAGGCAGCGTCTTGAGGGCGACCTCCAAACCGTCACGGTCGACGAACAGGAGCTGCGTGTCGTAGTTGAGGTTACGCACCTGGCGGAAAAAATACGTCGCCAGGGCGCACCACCTAGGAGGAGGCTCGACGTAAAGGTATCGCCGCAAGGTCTGAAGGCGGAATGTCGCGACCTGGGTGCGGACGCACACCAGCGACTGACCGCCCTCCTCAATAGGGAGACTCAGAACCTGCGCGGCGACCCAGTGCATCTTTTCGTCCCAGAAGAAATCGACCAACGTTCTCTGGATGTCAGCGACAAAGCCAGGAGGAGGGACCAAAGTGACCAGCCGGTACCACAGCATGGCGGCCACCAGCTGGTTTATGACCAGCACTCGACTCCTGTGAGATAGCACTCTGAGCAGTCCTGTCCAGCGGCCTAGGCGAGCCGAGACTTTGGCCTCCAGCTCCTGCCAGTTGGCCGGCCAGGATTCCTCAGCCGGGCCGAGGTAGACCCCCAGGTAGAGGAGATGGGTGGTACTCCAGCTGAACCCCCGTAACTCCTCCGGCAGAGAGTCCACCCGCCACGGGCCGACCAGTAGTCCGGAACATTTGGCCCAGTTGATCCTGGCGGAAGATGCCGCCGAGTACACGGCCTGGCACTCGCGCATCCTCCCCAGGTCAGCCGGGTCGGTGAAAGTGAGGAGCACGTCGTCGGCGTAGGCCGAGAGGACCACCCCCGTGCCCGCGCCACGCAGAACCAGCCCCGACAACCTCCTCCGCAAGAGGCGCAGGAAAGGCTCCACGCACAGGGAATACAGCTGGCCGGACAGGGGGCAGCCTTGACGCACTCCTCTCCCGAAGCGAAGGGGCGCCGTCAGGGACCCGTTAACTTTAACCAGACACTCTGCGGCGGCGTACAAAAGTCGGATCCGGGCGACGAACTGCGTCCCGAACCCGAATGCCCGCAGAGTCCCGAGCAGGTACTCGTGATCGACCCTGACGAACGCCTTCTCCTGGTCGAGAGACAGGAAGGCGCTCGGCAGACCAGCCCGTCGACAGAAATGGATCAGGTCCCGGACCAGGTGGACGTTATAGTGTATCCTCCGGCCCGGGACCGTGTAGGACTGGTCCGGGTGAATCATGTGGGCCAGCACGGAGGCCAGGCGAGAAGACAACACCCTGGCGAAGATTGTAATCCGTGCTGAGGAGGGAGACCGGACGCCAGTTCTTCAAAGAACGAAGGTCCCCCTTCTTTGGCAGCAGGACGATGACTGCCCTGCGCCAAGAGAAGTCCTGCATTTAGGCACTCCCCCAGGACCTGTGCATAGTCACTCCCCAGGACGTCCCAGAACGCCCTGAAGAACTCCACAGTCAGCCCGTCCAGCCCCGGGGTTTTGCCCCTCGAGAGCCGGTCGAGGGCGCCGGTCAGCTCCTCTAAGGTGACGGGAGCGTCGAGCCTTCCGGCGTCCTCCGGGCTGAGCTGCGGCAGGTCCTCCCACAGAACTCTGCGAGCATCCTCGCTAGACGGATCCGGAGAGAACAGAGCCGTGTAATAGTTCCGGACGTGGGCCCTGACTCCCTCCGGATCCGAGACGAGGGACCCGTCGTCGGCCAGCAGCACAAGGAGCTGCTGACGGGTGCCACGCCTTTTTTCCAGCGAGTAGAAGAAGGGGGAGCCGCGGTCCAGGTCCTGGAGGAGCTGGATCCGCGACCTCACGTACGCGCCCCGAGCCCCGACGAGCTGCAGGTCCCGGAGCGCGGCCTTCTTCTCTTCGTACGCCCCGCGCAGGGCCGGGTCCGCGTCGGGCTGACCGAGGCGTGACTCCAGGTCGAGCAACTCCCTCTCCAACTCCCGGATCCTGGATTTCCGCCTCTTCGTCGACCCCCTCGCGTACTCCTGACAGAAGACGCGGACGTGAGCCTTGCCCACGTCCCTCCATAGCCTCAGGGAGGGGAAGCTTCCCCGCTTCCTTCTCCAGCCGGCCCAGAAACGACGAAACGAGTCCCGGAACCGCTCGTCCTCCAGCAGCAGGTTGTTAAAGTGCCAGTACGCGGAGCCGAGCCTGGCGCCGAACGGAAGGAGTTCCGCCCACACCAGGTGGTGGTCCGTGCACGACACCTGCCGCGTGGAGGCCTTCGGAAAACAGGAGGCGTATGCCCGCGAAATGTACAGGCGGTCGATTCTGGACGCTCCGACCCCAGGCCTCACGAAGGTGAAGGCGATGGAGTCGGGATGGAGATTCCGCCAGACGTCCACCAGGTCGAAGGACTTGACCAAGTCCCCCAACCTCTTCCCCGACGCGCAGCCAGTGCGGGCACCGCCGTGGTCCCTGCCCTCGAGGACGCAGTTAAAATCTCCCCCGAGGACGACGCACTGGTTCTCGTCGATGGAAGCGAGATGAGCGGACACTTCTTCGAAGAAGCTCGCTTGCCTCGGCCCGGCCAGGGGAGCGTAGACGTTCACCAAGTGAAGCACCGCGCCCCCCAGCCGAACCGTCAGGTGAAGCAAACGGCCTGGCACCGGCTCCCTGACCCCCAAGATCTCCGGCTGAAAATGCGGGGCCAACAGGATAGCCACCCCGCCAGATCTGCGGGTGAGGTGACTCATGTAGACCCCCCCTCGCCACTCCAGGAGCCAGGTGGCTTCGTCTCCCGGGGTAGTGTGGGTTTCTTGCAGGAAGTACACCGCATACCTCCCGTCCCGGAGGACCGAGAGGGTCTGGAATCTGCGCTGCGACTCCCTGCTGCCGTTGATGTTGAGGCTGGCTATAGTCGTCTCCATGTCGGAAGCTTTGTGCAACCACCACCGGTACAATTAACAAGCCCGTGTATATATTTACAGGGAGGACGAGGGAGGGGCACTGAAGTCCCTCGCCCTCACCAGGAGTGCCCCCAGGAAGTTCCTGACTCGCTTTCGCTCGTTAATGTCGAGCCCAGGCGCCTGGCGGGCAGCGAGGGTCGACCAGTAAACTTTCTCAAAAGAGCTCCAGCGGTCGAGCGCCAGTTGGGCTCTATCCCGGCGACTCCGAGTTTCCTCGACAAATTCCCGGAGTTCCTCGAGGGGGATGAGGGGGAGATCGGTGGGGGGCACCCGGGACTCAAAAAAGTCACTGCAGACGGAGTCCACGTCGTCCCCGGTGTCCGCCACCGATCCCGAACCCTCCTCCGGGTGGTCGCCCTCGGTCACCGACCCCTCCCCCACCGAGAGGATGGGGGCTGGTCCGGCGCCGCCAACCGGCCTCAAACCCCCGGCGACCCCACCCCCTGGGTCACCGGCGGTACCTTCCTCGACGCACCCCTTCCCGGAACGCCCCGAGTTTGGGTCGTCGGGCGGCAGAGGCTCGGGGCCCCGCTCCTCTCCCGACACCGGGACGCCTGGCTCCTCGGGGAAAAGGTCATCCCCGGGGAAAAGGTCATCCCCCAGGAAAAGGTCATCCCCCAGGGCCAAGGCCCCCGGAAAAACAGTCTGGGAGGGAGGAGCGAGGATAACACCCTCCTCCCCTCCACCGCTCGACGACCCAGCAGAGGGTCCTCCGTCGTCGCCCGCACCACGGCCCTCGTGGTCATTGAGGTGCTCCCCAGGGGCCGGAGGAGTTGAGGCAGCAGGAGGCCCTGCTGTAGCCCCCGGGGGTTTGGGCGAGTCGGGCCGCGGTGCGGGACAGTCGAGGGGCACCGTTGGTTCGTCCCCCGGAGAGGGGCAGCACCGCCGGCGCGCTGCAGGAGAGTCCCTCCCCTCCGAAGGCCGGTGCCTCTTCCCCAGAGAGACCGGGGGGGATTTATTCTTTTTTTACAGGGGGAATTTATTTTTTTTTTTTTTTTTTTTTTTTTTTTTAACCCACACACTACCACCTAAGTGCGGTAGTGCTTATTTTTTCCCCAGCACCCATGGTGTGTGTGTGCAGGTGTAAGACACTGTGAAAGACACAAAGTGCACGAATCTTTATTCAGTTTCCACCACCAGGAAGACAGGAAAACACCCGGGTGGCCAGTGACAAACACTGCCCTTCACATCAAAGGACAGTGCTGTGTGATCAAAACAGTGAAGGGGAGGGTAGGGACTAAATCAAAATAGAATTGGAGGGAGAAATGATGCACTCCACTCCCTGCGGCGCCCACCTCTCCCTGAACAACTCCAGGGTGTTGGTCGACGCCGCGTGCTCCTTCTCCAAGGACACCCGGGCTCTAACGTAACCGCGGAAGAGGGGCAGGCAGTCGGCCCTAACGACCCCCTCCACGGCCCGCTGCCTGGACCTGTTGATGGCCAGTTTGGCCAGGCCCAGGAGCAGACCCACGAGGAGGTCTTCAGACCTGCCCTCCTTCCTCCGTACCGGGTGCCCAAAGATCAGGAGCGTGGGACTGAAGTGCAGCCAAAAACAGAGGAGAAGGTTTTTCAGAAAATCAAAAAGGGAGTGCAAACGCCCACACCCAATATACACGTGGTCCACGGACTCCACAGCGCCACAGAACAAGCAGTTGGGCTGGGAGTCCGTGAACCACCGCAATCTGCGGTTGCAGGGGACTGCTGCGTGCAGCACCCTCCACCCCAGATCCCCGAGAGAAAGGGGGAGGACTCCCGCGTAGAGAGCCCTCCAC
This sequence comes from Chiloscyllium plagiosum, assembly GCF_037043375.1. NCBI lineage: Eukaryota > Metazoa > Chordata > Chondrichthyes > Orectolobiformes > Hemiscylliidae > Chiloscyllium > Chiloscyllium plagiosum. The sequence goes on from NW_028270145.1 coordinate 45,637,586, forward strand.
TGGGGATCCCCACCGCCCGGTGGCAAATGGGCACGCCAAGGCGTGTCCGGACGGTGGATGAGGGAGAAGAGGTGGACGGTGTGCAGCAGCAGTCTGTACAGGGCTCTCCTGTTCACCTCCCTAAACGAAACAAAGTTAAAATTTCGGAGGCGGCTCAGGTTGTGGGGCACAGGCTCCCGCGGGAAGTACGGGACCTTGGGGCCAATGTGAAATTCCGTCCGGGCTGGGGTGAGCTCGGACGGGATCCCACCGCACACCTGAGCGTCCTCCAACTGGTGTACTACGTCGGGTCCGAGCACCGCCGTTTTGAGGCGTCGGATGGCGGTGGCCACGTACTGGACGTCTACCGCCGCCCTGCCTGCTATGTCCTGCGGCAGCGTCCAGCCCAGGCCCCCGGCACCCAGCACGTCCCCGACCCTGGTCACCCTCGCCGCCGCGGCCCTCTCCTCCGACAGCCACTCGAACCCGCGAGTACGGAGGTGCGGATTCCTGAGCAACGGCTCCCTGACGACAGCCGCTACTCCAGCCGGAGGGTAGGCGCGACGCGATTCGACCATGTTCCAGACAGTGATCAGGTCCTGGTAAAAGACAGGCAGCGTCTTGAGGGCGACCTGCAAACCGTCACGGTCGACGAACAGGAGCTGCGTGTCGTAGTTGAGGTTACGCACCTGGCGGAAAAAATACGTCGCCAGGGCGCACCATCTAGGAGGAGGCTCGACGTAAAGGTATCGCCGCAAGGTCTGAAGGCGGAACGTCGCGACCTGGGTGCGGGCGCACACCAGCGACTGACCGCCCTCCTCAATAGGGAGACTCAGAGCCTGCGCGGCGACCCAGTGCATCTTTTTGTCCCAGAAGAAATCGACCAACGTTCTCTGGATGCCAGCGACAAAGCCAAGAGGAGGGACCAAAGTGACCAGCCGGTACCACAGCATGGCGGCCACCAGCTGGTTTATGACCAGCACTCGACTCCTGTAAGATAGCACTCGGAGCAGTCCTGTCCAGCGGCCTAGGCGAGCCGAGACTTTGGCCTCCAGCTCCTGCCAGTTGGCCGGCCAGGATTCCTCAGCCGGGCTGAGGTAGACCCCCAGGTAGAGGAGATGGGTGGTACTCCAGCTGAACCCCCGTAACTCCTCCGGCAGAGAGTCCACCCGCCACGGGCCGACCAGTAGTCCGGAACATTTGGCCCAGTTGATCCTGGCGGAAGACGCCGCCGAGTACACGGCCTGGCACTCGCGCATCCTCCCCAGGTCAGCCGGGTCGGTGAAAGTGAGGAGCACGTCGTCGGCGTAGGCCGAGAGGACCACCCCCGTGCCCGCGCCGCGCAGAACCAGCCCCGACAACCTCCTCCGCAAGAGGCGCAGGAAAGGCTCCACGCACAGGGAATATAGCTGGCCGGACAGGGGGCAGCCTTGACGCACTCCTCTCCCGAAGCGAAGGGGCGCCGTCAGGGACCCGTTAACTTTAACCAGACACTCTGCGGCGGCGTACAAAAGTCGGATCCGGGCGACGAACTGCGCCCCGAACCCGAATGCCCGCAGAGTCCCGAGCAGGTACTCGTGATCGACCCTGTCGAACGCCTTCTCCTGGTCGAGAGACAGGAAGGCGCTCGGCAGACCAGCCCGTCGACAGAAATGGATCAGGTCCCGGACCAGGTGGACGTTATCGTGTATCCTCCGGCCCGGGACCGTGTAGGACTGGTCCGGGTGGATCATGTGGGCCAGCACGGAGGCCAGGCGAGAAGACAACACCCTGGCGAAGATTTTGTAATCCGTGCCGAGGAGGGAGACCGGACGCCAGTTCTTTAAGGAACAAAGGTCCCCCTTCTTTGGCAGCAGGACGATGACCGCCCTGCGCCAAGAAAGGGGCAGCTGTCCGGCATTTAAACACTCCCCCAGGACCTGTGCGTAGTCGCTCCCCAGGACGTCCCAGAACGCCCTGAAGAACTCCACAGTCAGCCCGTCCAGCCCCGGGGTTTTGCCCCTCGAGAGCCGGTCGAGGGCGCCGGTCAGCTCCTCCAAAGTGACGGGAGCGTCGAGCCTCCCGGCGTCCTCCGGGCCGAGCTGCGGCAGGTCCTCCCACAGAACTCTGCGAGCATCCTCGCTGGACGGATCCGGAGAGAACAGGGCTGTGTAATAGTTTCGGACGTGGGCCCTGACGCCCTCCGGATCCGAGACGAGGGACCCGTCGTCGGCCAGCAGCACAAGGAGCTGCTGACGGGTGCCACGCCTTTTTTCCAGCGAGTAGAAGAAGGGGGAGCCGCGGTCCAGGTCCTGGAGGAGCTGGATCCGCGACCTCACGTACGCGCCCCGAGCCCCGACGAGCTGCAGGTCCCGGAGCGCGGCCTTCTTCTCTTCGTACACCCCGCGCAGGGCCGGGTCCGCGTCGGGCTGACCGAGGCGTGACTCCAGGTCGAGCAACTCCCTCTCCAACTCCCCGATCCTGGATTTCCGCCTCTTCGTCGACCCCCTCGCGTACTCCTGACAGAAGACGCGGACGTGAGCCTTGCCCACGTCCCACCATAGCCTCAGGGAGGGGAAGCTTCCCCGCTTCCTTCTCCAGCCGGCCCAGAAGCGACAAAACGAGTCCCGGAACCGCTCGTCCTCCAGCAGCAGGTTGTTAAAGTGCCAGTACGCGGAGCCGAGCCTGGCGCCGAACGGAAGGAGTTCCGCCCACACCAGGTGGTGGTCCGTGCACGACACCTGCCGCATGGAGGCCTTCGGAAAACAGGAGGCGTATGCCCGCGAAACGTACAGGCGGTCGATTCTGGACGCTCCGACCCCAGGCCTCACGAAGGTGAAGGCGATGGAGTCGGGATGGAGATTCCGCCAGACGTCCACCAGGTCGAAGGACTTGACCAAGTCCCCCAACCTCTTCCCTGACGCGCGGTCAGTGCGGGCACCGCCGTGGTCCCTGCCCTCGAGGACGCAGTTAAAATCTCCCCCGAGGACGACGCACTGGTTCTCGTCGATGGAAGCGAGATGAGCGGACACTTCTTCGAAGAAGCTCGCTTGCCTCGGCCCGGCCAGGGGAGCGTAGACGTTCACCAAGTGAAGCACCGCGCCCCCCAGCCGAACCGTCAGGTGAAGCAAACGGCCTGGCACCGGCTCCCTGACCCCCAAGATCTCCGGCTGAAAATGCGGGGCCAACAGGATAGCCACCCCGCCAGATCTGCGGGTGAGGTGACTCATGTAGACCCCCCCTCGCCACTCCAGGAGCCAGGTGGCTTCGTCTCCCGGGGTAGTGTGGGTTTCTTGCAGGAAGTACACCGCATACCTCCCGTCCCGGAGGACCGAGAGGGTCTGGAATCTGCGCTGCGACTCCCTGCTGCCGTTGATGTTGAGGCTGGCTATAGTCGTCTCCATGTCGGAAGCTTTGTGCAACCACCACCGGTACAATTAACAAGCCCGTGTATATATTTACAGGGAGGACGAGGGAGGGGCACTGAAGTCCCTCGCCCTCACCAGGAGTGCCCCCAGGAAGTTCCTGACTCGCTTTCGCTCGTTAATGTCGAGCCCAGGCGCCTGGCGGGCAGCGAGGGTCGACCAGTAAACTTTCTCAAAAGAGCTCCAGCGGTCGAGCGCCAGTTGGGCTCTATCCCGGCGACTCCGAGTTTCCTCGACAAATTCCCGGAGTTCCTCGAGGGGGATGAGGGGGAGATCGGTGGGGGGCACCCGGGACTCAAAAAAGTCACTGCAGACGGAGTCCACGTCGTCCCCGGTGTCCGCCACCGATCCCGAACCCTCCTCCGGGTGGTCGCCCTCGGTCACCGACCCCTCCCCCACCGAGAGGATGGGGGCTGGTCCGGCGCCGCCAACCGGCCTCAAACCCCCGGCGACCCCACCCCCTGGGTCACCGGCGGTACCTTCCTCGACGCACCCCTTCCCGGAACGCCCCGAGTTTGGGTCGTCGGGCGGCAGAGGCTCGGGGCCCCGCTCCTCTCCCGACACCGGGACGCCTGGCTCCTCGGGGAAAAGGTCATCCCCGGGGAAAAGGTCATCCCCCAGGAAAAGGTCATCCCCCAGGGCCAAGGCCCCCGGAAAAACAGTCTGGGAGGGAGGAGCGAGGATAACACCCTCCTCCCCTCCACCGCTCGACGACCCAGCAGAGGGTCCTCCGTCGTCGCCCGCACCACGGCCCTCGTGGTCATTGAGGTGCTCCCCAGGGGCCGGAGGAGTTGAGGCAGCAGGAGGCCCTGCTGTAGCCCCCGGGGGTTTGGGCGAGTCGGGCCGCGGTGCGGGACAGTCGAGGGGCACCGTTGGTTCGTCCCCCGGAGAGGGGCAGCACCGCCGGCGCGCTGCAGGAGAGTCCCTCCCCTCCGAAGGCCGGTGCCTCTTCCCCAGAGAGACCGGGGGGGATTTATTCTTTTTTTACAGGGGGAATTTATTTTTTTTTTTTTTTTTTTTTTTTTTTTTAACCCACACACTACCACCTAAGTGCGGTAGTGCTTATTTTTTCCCCAGCACCCATGGTGTGTGTGTGCAGGTGTAAGACACTGTGAAAGACACAAAGTGCACGAATCTTTATTCAGTTTCCACCACCAGGAAGACAGGAAAACACCCGGGTGGCCAGTGACAAACACTGCCCTTCACATCAAAGGACAGTGCTGTGTGATCAAAACAGTGAAGGGGAGGGTAGGGACTAAATCAAAATAGAATTGGAGGGAGAAATGATGCACTCCACTCCCTGCGGCGCCCACCTCTCCCTGAACAACTCCAGGGTGTTGGTCGACGCCGCGTGCTCCTTCTCCAAGGACACCCGGGCTCTAACGTAACCGCGGAAGAGGGGCAGGCAGTCGGCCCTAACGACCCCCTCCACGGCCCGCTGCCTGGACCTGTTGATGGCCAGTTTGGCCAGGCCCAGGAGCAGACCCACGAGGAGGTCTTCAGACCTGCCCTCCTTCCTCCGTACCGGGTGCCCAAAGATCAGGAGCGTGGGACTGAAGTGCAGCCAAAAACAGAGGAGAAGGTTTTTCAGAAAATCAAAAAGGGAGTGCAAACGCCCACACCCAATATACACGTGGTCCACGGACTCCACAGCGCCACAGAACAAGCAGTTGGGCTGGGAGTCCGTGAACCACCGCAATCTGCGGTTGCAGGGGACTGCTGCGTGCAGCACCCTCCACCCCAGATCCCCGAGAGAAAGGGGGAGGACTCCCGCGTAGAGAGCCCTCCACTGGGGATCCCCACCGCCCGGTGGCAAATGGGCACGCCAAGGCGTGTCCGGACGGTGGATGAGGGAGAAGAGGTGGACGGTGTGCAGCAGCAGTCTGTACAGGGCTCTCCTGTTCACCTCCCTAAACGAAACAAAGTTAAAATTTCGGAGGCGGCTCAGGTTGTGGGGCACAGGCTCCCGCGGGAAGTACGGGACCTTGGGGCCAATGTGAAATTCCGTCCGGGCTGGGGTGAGCTCGGACGGGATCCCACCGCACACCTGAGCGTCCTCCAACTGGTGTACTACGTCGGGTCCGAGCACCGCCGTTTTGAGGCGTCGGATGGCGGTGGCCACGTACTGGACGTCTACCGCCGCCCTGCCTGCTATGTCCTGCGGCAGCGTCCAGCCCAGGCCCCCGGCACCCAGCACGTCCCCGACCCTGGTCACCCTCGCCGCCGCGGCCCTCTCCTCCGACAGCCACTCGAACCCGCGAGTACGGAGGTGCGGATTCCTGAGCAACGGCTCCCTGACGACAGCCGCTACTCCAGCCGGAGGGTAGGCGCGACGCGATTCGACCATGTTCCAGACAGTGATCAGGTCCTGGTAAAAGACAGGCAGCGTCTTGAGGGCGACCTGCAAACCGTCACGGTCGACGAACAGGAGCTGCGTGTCGTAGTTGAGGTTACGCACCTGGCGGAAAAAATACGTCGCCAGGGCGCACCATCTAGGAGGAGGCTCGACGTAAAGGTATCGCCGCAAGGTCTGAAGGCGGAACGTCGCGACCTGGGTGCGGGCGCACACCAGCGACTGACCGCCCTCCTCAATAGGGAGACTCAGAGCCTGCGCGGCGACCCAGTGCATCTTTTTGTCCCAGAAGAAATCGACCAACGTTCTCTGGATGCCAGCGACAAAGCCAAGAGGAGGGACCAAAGTGACCAGCCGGTACCACAGCATGGCGGCCACCAGCTGGTTTATGACCAGCACTCGACTCCTGTAAGATAGCACTCGGAGCAGTCCTGTCCAGCGGCCTAGGCGAGCCGAGACTTTGGCCTCCAGCTCCTGCCAGTTGGCCGGCCAGGATTCCTCAGCCGGGCTGAGGTAGACCCCCAGGTAGAGGAGATGGGTGGTACTCCAGCTGAACCCCCGTAACTCCTCCGGCAGAGAGTCCACCCGCCACGGGCCGACCAGTAGTCCGGAACATTTGGCCCAGTTGATCCTGGCGGAAGACGCCGCCGAGTACACGGCCTGGCACTCGCGCATCCTCCCCAGGTCAGCCGGGTCGGTGAAAGTGAGGAGCACGTCGTCGGCGTAGGCCGAGAGGACCACCCCCGTGCCCGCGCCGCGCAGAACCAGCCCCGACAACCTCCTCCGCAAGAGGCGCAGGAAAGGCTCCACGCACAGGGAATATAGCTGGCCGGACAGGGGGCAGCCTTGACGCACTCCTCTCCCGAAGCGAAGGGGCGCCGTCAGGGACCCGTTAACTTTAACCAGACACTCTGCGGCGGCGTACAAAAGTCGGATCCGGGCGACGAACTGCGCCCCGAACCCGAATGCCCGCAGAGTCCCGAGCAGGTACTCGTGATCGACCCTGTCGAACGCCTTCTCCTGGTCGAGAGACAGGAAGGCGCTCGGCAGACCAGCCCGTCGACAGAAATGGATCAGGTCCCGGACCAGGTGGACGTTATCGTGTATCCTCCGGCCCGGGACCGTGTAGGACTGGTCCGGGTGGATCATGTGGGCCAGCACGGAGGCCAGGCGAGAAGACAACACCCTGGCGAAGATTTTGTAATCCGTGCCGAGGAGGGAGACCGGACGCCAGTTCTTTAAGGAACAAAGGTCCCCCTTCTTTGGCAGCAGGACGATGACCGCCCTGCGCCAAGAAAGGGGCAGCTGTCCGGCATTTAAACACTCCCCCAGGACCTGTGCGTAGTCGCTCCCCAGGACGTCCCAGAACGCCCTGAAGAACTCCACAGTCAGCCCGTCCAGCCCCGGGGTTTTGCCCCTCGAGAGCCGGTCGAGGGCGCCGGTCAGCTCCTCCAAAGTGACGGGAGCGTCGAGCCTCCCGGCGTCCTCCGGGCCGAGCTGCGGCAGGTCCTCCCACAGAACTCTGCGAGCATCCTCGCTGGACGGATCCGGAGAGAACAGGGCTGTGTAATAGTTTCGGACGTGGGCCCTGACGCCCTCCGGATCCGAGACGAGGGACCCGTCGTCGGCCAGCAGCACAAGGAGCTGCTGACGGGTGCCACGCCTTTTTTCCAGCGAGTAGAAGAAGGGGGAGCCGCGGTCCAGGTCCTGGAGGAGCTGGATCCGCGACCTCACGTACGCGCCCCGAGCCCCGACGAGCTGCAGGTCCCGGAGCGCGGCCTTCTTCTCTTCGTACACCCCGCGCAGGGCCGGGTCCGCGTCGGGCTGACCGAGGCGTGACTCCAGGTCGAGCAACTCCCTCTCCAACTCCCCGATCCTGGATTTCCGCCTCTTCGTCGACCCCCTCGCGTACTCCTGACAGAAGACGCGGACGTGAGCCTTGCCCACGTCCCACCATAGCCTCAGGGAGGGGAAGCTTCCCCGCTTCCTTCTCCAGCCGGCCCAGAAGCGACAAAACGAGTCCCGGAACCGCTCGTCCTCCAGCAGCAGGTTGTTAAAGTGCCAGTACGCGGAGCCGAGCCTGGCGCCGAACGGAAGGAGTTCCGCCCACACCAGGTGGTGGTCCGTGCACGACACCTGCCGCATGGAGGCCTTCGGAAAACAGGAGGCGTATGCCCGCGAAACGTACAGGCGGTCGATTCTGGACGCTCCGACCCCAGGCCTCACGAAGGTGAAGGCGATGGAGTCGGGATGGAGATTCCGCCAGACGTCCACCAGGTCGAAGGACTTGACCAAGTCCCCCAACCTCTTCCCTGACGCGCGGTCAGTGCGGGCACCGCCGTGGTCCCTGCCCTCGAGGACGCAGTTAAAATCTCCCCCGAGGACGACGCACTGGTTCTCGTCGATGGAAGCGAGATGAGCGGACACTTCTTCGAAGAAGCTCGCTTGCCTCGGCCCGGCCAGGGGAGCGTAGACGTTCACCAAGTGAAGCACCGCGCCCCCCAGCCGAACCGTCAGGTGAAGCAAACGGCCTGGCACCGGCTCCCTGACCCCCAAGATCTCCGGCTGAAAATGCGGGGCCAACAGGATAGCCACCCCGCCAGATCTGCGGGTGAGGTGACTCATGTAGACCCCCCCTCGCCACTCCAGGAGCCAGGTGGCTTCGTCTCCCGGGGTAGTGTGGGTTTCTTGCAGGAAGTACACCGCATACCTCCCGTCCCGGAGGACCGAGAGGGTCTGGAATCTGCGCTGCGACTCCCTGCTGCCGTTGATGTTGAGGCTGGCTATAGTCGTCTCCATGTCGGAAGCTTTGTGCAACCACCACCGGTACAATTAACAAGCCCGTGTATATATTTACAGGGAGGACGAGGGAGGGGCACTGAAGTCCCTCGCCCTCACCAGGAGTGCCCCCAGGAAGTTCCTGACTCGCTTTCGCTCGTTAATGTCGAGCCCAGGCGCCTGGCGGGCAGCGAGGGTCGACCAGTAAACTTTCTCAAAAGAGCTCCAGCGGTCGAGCGCCAGTTGGGCTCTATCCCGGCGACTCCGAGTTTCCTCGACAAATTCCCGGAGTTCCTCGAGGGGGATGAGGGGGAGATCGGTGGGGGGCACCCGGGACTCAAAAAAGTCACTGCAGACGGAGTCCACGTCGTCCCCGGTGTCCGCCACCGATCCCGAACCCTCCTCCGGGTGGTCGCCCTCGGTCACCGACCCCTCCCCCACCGAGAGGATGGGGGCTGGTCCGGCGCCGCCAACCGGCCTCAAACCCCCGGCGACCCCACCCCCTGGGTCACCGGCGGTACCTTCCTCGACGCACCCCTTCCCGGAACGCCCCGAGTTTGGGTCGTCGGGCGGCAGAGGCTCGGGGCCCCGCTCCTCTCCCGACACCGGGACGCCTGGCTCCTCGGGGAAAAGGTCATCCCCGGGGAAAAGGTCATCCCCCAGGAAAAGGTCATCCCCCAGGGCCAAGGCCCCCGGAAAAACAGTCTGGGAGGGAGGAGCGAGGATAACACCCTCCTCCCCTCCACCGCTCGACGACCCAGCAGAGGGTCCTCCGTCGTCGCCCGCACCACGGCCCTCGTGGTCATTGAGGTGCTCCCCAGGGGCCGGAGGAGTTGAGGCAGCAGGAGGCCCTGCTGTAGCCCCCGGGGGTTTGGGCGAGTCGGGCCGCGGTGCGGGACAGTCGAGGGGCACCGTTGGTTCGTCCCCCGGAGAGGGGCAGCACCGCCGGCGCGCTGCAGGAGAGTCCCTCCCCTCCGAAGGCCGGTGCCTCTTCCCCAGAGAGACCGGGGGGGATTTATGGGCCTTCCCCTCCCCGCCCGCCTCGGTGGTCACGGGGCCCGGGGTCCCTCCCCCCAGCCTTTCCAGGAATACGAACGGCTGGGGGAAGACAGGGGGCGTGGCCAAGGTGGGGAGGGCCAGCCGTGTCACTTCCTGCCCCGCCCTGGGTTTATCAGGCGAGGGCGGGCGGGGCAGGGGTCCGGCTCCCTCTCCGGGGCCCAGCGACACAGTCGCTGCAGGAGGTGGGCCAACGGTGGTTCCCCCCAGGTTAGTGCCAGGGCGTGGCTGGGTTGGGCAGGGCTCGGGCTCGGGCTCAGGGGCCCCCGGGCCAGGTGTTAAAGCCAGAGGGGTTTCTCCATCGGGGTGGGGAGTGGGTGTGGTGTCAGTGGGGTCAGGGTCAGATAAGGGTTCGGGGGTTTGAGGGTCAGGGTTCCCGCGCCGGGGCGACGCTGGCACGGCCGCAGGGGCATTGTCGTGCCGGGGCAGGGCAGGTCGTGGGCTAGGTGTCGGGGAAGGGGATAGGGTGGTCTCCCCGTGGGCAGGCTTAACGCGCCGCGTCTTCTTCTGCGCCTTCTGGCCTGCCGGACGCTCACCCCCCTCCCTGCCAGAGGCTGGAGCATTGCAAGCCCCCGGCGCCAGGGCTGGAGTTGTTGACTTCGGGGGAGGGGGAGTGGGTGCGGCGGCACCACCGTCAGCCGTTGGTGTGGGCTGGGCATCCTTCTGGGTGGGGCAGTTTTTTCTTATGTGCCCCACCTCGCGGCACAGGTGGCACCGCACGCTGTCCGCCGTCCAGAAGGCGCGATAGGCCGCGCCCTCATGGAGGACAGTAAATGAGCCCTCGGTGACCTCCTCCCGGGCCAGGCAAATGAACACCTGGCGCCGGAAGGAGTAAACGTGTCGGAGGGCAGGGTCCTTCAGACCGAGCAGGAGCGGCTGGACACCCGACCGGATTTCCCCCAGGGTGTTGAGGTGGGGGAGAAGGAGCTTGCTGGCAATGACGGGCGGGACATTGGAGATCACGACCCTCTGGGCCGTAACCTCCAGAGGGTCGACGGGCAAATGTGTCCCGCCCACAGCGAGCCCCCTCTCCACGGCCAGGTGGACCGCCTGCTCGGTCTTCAGGAAGAAGACGGCCTTCCCGTACATGCGGGCCGCAGCGACGATGGCCAGTGGGCCGACCACACTAGCCATGGCCTTGCTGCAGGCCTCGATGGTCATATTGGGGTGGGGATAGGCCTTGACCCCCAGGCGTTTGGTCAGGTGCCTGAAGGGGGTCGACATCGCAGCCGGGGTTGGGACAGCCGAGCCCAAGGCAGCGGCTACCCCGGCATGGGTGCGGCTGGGCCCCGCGACCTTCGGGCTCGCCATACTCTGCTGCCGAATGTTAGGCCCCAGGCAGCAGCAGCGGCGGTGGAGGCAGGCCTCAGGCGAGTCTACGGTAGGCCTTCGGTCGCAGTGTGGGGGCAGACCTGTTGGGGAGAGCCCCCAAGGCAAGTCCCAGGCAGCCCCAAAATTGAGTCCCAGGCAGTAGTGGTGGAGGAGCCCAAGGAGAGTCTCAGGCAGCAGCAGCAGTGGAGGCAAGCCTCAGGCAAGTCCCAGGTAGGCCCTTGGTCACAGCAGTAGTGAGGCAGACCTGTTTGGGGAGGGTCGCCAAGGCAAGTCCCAGGCAGCCCCAAAATTGAGTCCCAGGCAGCAGCAGTGGAGGTCCTGGGGAGGGGTCCAAGGCGAGTCCCAGGCAGCGGTGGTGGAGGCGGGCCTCAGACAACAGCAGCAGTGGAGGCAGGTCCAGGCAAGTCCTGGGCAGGCCCTTGGTCACAGTGGTGGGGGCAGACCTGTTGGGGACAGTCCCAAAATTGAGTCCCAGGCAGCAGCAGTGGAAGTGGGCCTCTAGTAACAGCAGCAGTGGTGGAGGTCCTTGGAAGGCCCCAAGGCAAGTCCCAGGCAGCAGCAGTGAGGTAGGCCCCAAGCAGCAACAGCTGAGGCAAGTCTGGGCAGGGTCCCAGAGACCAGCAGTAGGAGAGCTGGTCTCTCCTTCTCCTTCTCCTTCTCTCTTCCTGTAGGGCAGCTGGTCTAGGGATAGTCACCTTCAAGGAGAGTCCTTGCACATACACTCAAATTAGGCAAACACCCGGGTGGCCTGTGACAAACACTGCCCTTCACATCAAAGGGCAGTGCTGTGTGATCAAAACAGTGAAGGGGAGGGTAGGGACTAAATCAAAATAGAATTGGAGGGAGAAATGATGCACTCCACTCCCTGCGGCACCCACCTCTCCCTGAACAACTCCAGGGTGTTGGTCGACACCGCGTGCTCCTTCTCCAAGGACACCCGGGCCCTAATGTAACCGCGGAAGAGGGGCAGGCAGTCGGCCTTAACGACCCCCTCCACGGCCCGCTGCCTGGACCTGTTGATGGCCAGTTTGGCCAGACCCAGGAGCAGACCCACGAGGAGGTCTTCAGACCTGCCCTCCTTCCTCTGTACCGGGTGCCCAAAGATCAGGAGCGTGGGACTGAAGTGCAGCCAGAAACAGAGGAGAAGGTTTTTAAGGAAATCAAAAAGGGAGTGCAAACGCCCACACCCAATATATACGTGGTCCACGGACTCCACAGCGCCACAGAACAAGCAGTTGGGCTGGGAGTCCGTGAACCACCGCAGTCTGCGGTTGCAGGGGACTGCTACGTGCAGCACCCTCCACCCCAGATCCCCGAGAGAAAGGGGGAGGACTCCTGCATAGAGAGCCCTCCACTGGGGATCCCCACCGCCCGGTGGCAAATGGGCACGCCAAGGCGTGTCCGGACGGTGGATGAGGGAGAAGAGGTGGACGGTGTGCAGCAGCAGTCTATACAGGGCCCTCCTTTTCAATTTCTTGTTTATTTATTTATTTTTACTCCTTTTTTTTTTTGTTTTTTTTATCTTTTTTTTCTTTTTTTTCCCCCACACTACTACCTAAGTGCGGTAGTGCTTATTATTTTTTTCCCCCAGCACCCATGGTGTGTGTGAATTTCTTGTTTTTTTTTTTAATTTTTTTTTCGAATCTTTATTCAAATTCCACCCCACTCCTGTTTATTTTTTTCTCTCTTTTTTTTTCCCCCACACTACCACCTAAGTGCAGTAGTGCTTATTATTTTTTTTCCCCAGCACCCATGGTGTATGTGAATTTGTTGTTTATTTTTTTTTTCTGTTTTTTTCTTTTTTTTCACACTACCTCCTAAGTGCGGTAGTGCTTATTTTATCCCCAGCACCCATGGTGTGTGTGTGTGCAGGTGTGAGACACAGTGAAAGACACAAAGTGCACCAATCTTTATTCAATTTCCACCACCAGGAGAATTTGTTGTTTATTTTTTATTTATTTATTTATTATTTTTTTCTTTTCTTGCCACTCCTGTTTATGTTCTTTTAACCCCCACACTACCACCTAAGTGCGGTAGTGCTTATTTTTTCCCCCAGCACCAATCTTTATTCAATTTCCACCATCAGGAGAATTTGTTTTTTTTTTTAACCCCCACACTACCACCTAAGTGCGGTAGTGCTTGCTCCTGTTTATTTATTTTTTTTTCTTTCTTGTTCTTTCTTTTTCTTTTTTTTTCCCTCTTTTTTTTCTTTTTTTCTGTGTGTGTGTGTGCAGGTGTGAGACACAGTGAAAGACACAAAGTGCACCAATCTTTATTCAATTTCCACCACCAGGAGAATTTGTTGTTTATTATTTATTTATTTATTTATTATTTTTTTTCTTTTCTTGCCACTCCTGTTTATGTTCTTTTAACCCCCACACTACCACCTAAGTGCGGTGGTGCTTATTTTTTCCCCCAGCACCAATCTTTATTCAATTTCCACCATCAGGAGAATTTGTTGTTTATCTCTGTAAGCCAGAGTTCCCTGATTGGCCCAGGCTAAAAATCCCACTCAAGGATCTTACAGTCTATCAAATCTATCTGGTTTAAATCACAACAACTAGCTAATTATTTCAGACAAAACTGACACCAGCTCTGAAAATGTTTATTTCTGGTCTGGGATGCCCTAATTGAAACTGTGATGGAGTTAGATTCAATTGAAGTGCTCAAGAAGGTATTGAATGATTAGTTGAAAGGAAAACATGTGAGAAGTATGGGGAGGAGGCAGGGAAGTGGCATTAAGTCATAATGTCCTTTGTAGAGCCAGTGTAGACACAATGGGTTGAATGGCCTTCTTTGGCATAATATTGCTGTGATATTCAAGCAATAACCAATTTTGTCATTCTCCTGCACTAACAGGAGTACCTTGGCAGGACTGTACAATTGCAACCCCATAAAATTGACATCTGAGTTGCTATTAATTTGAAGATATGTAACATTTCTGAAACTAGGCGAAAGTGAGGACTGCAAAGGCTGGAGATTAGTGTCAAGATTAGTGTAGTGCTGGAAAACAGCAGGTCAGGCAGCCTCTAAGGACCAGGAAAATTGGCAAAAGCCCTTCATAAGAAATGAGGCCTGAAATTGTCAGACCACCAATGTTCTGAGAAAGCAGTTATGAACAATGAGACAGCAGTCTGAGAACAGTTGTTTCCAAACATCAAAAACCATGAAGTGAAAGCTAAATAATCTAGCAAAGAAAAAATGGAAGTAGATCAAAGCAAGTTAACTCTGTACCTAAGATTGGATTTCCAAGCATCAGCAGGTGATTCATGGACTGCAGCTTGAAAATTTCTGATTTAGGGAAGCAAATATGAAATAATCTAACTGATTTTAGCACAAACTTTTCAACTGTACAAATAAAAAATAAGGAACTAAAAGATTACAGGTATAATCCATTTGTTAGAAGATAACATAATATGCGTTACATAGGAAACTGGGTTGCCTTAAAAAAGGTCTTAAACCTTTTCATTCTTTTTCAAATAACTTGATACAGAACTGATGAAAAACAAAATCTTGTTCAAGTGTTAAACTTAAGATGTTAAGTGCTTTAAAAAGGAAAAAAATATAAATAAACATTCATACAATTCATTTTCCGAAACAATTTCATATGTAGCATCAACAGCATTGTTCCCTACTATCCTCCATAATTAGTAAAGAAAAATAATTTTGAAATCATTTTGGATCTTAACCTACTCTTGCCCTTCCATCCACATACACCCCATCATCATACCCTCATCGACTCTTCAGGCATGCTGTATTATCTTCCTAACATGGCTCTGATTGGAGCACTTATGGTTACTTGGTACTTAAAAGTGAAACAACTATAAGGACCATTATCTGGTGATATCATGGTTATCAACTGACTAACAACATGGTCAAATCGTTTAATTAATTAGATCCACCAAAGTGATAGTGTAATCCAAAGACTAGATTTTCGTAGTCACAAAGGTTCCGAAAGACTCATGACCCTCTGAGGAAAGAAATTCCTTCTTATCTCAGTCTTAAATTGGTGCCCATTATTCTGATGTTATGCCTGTGGATCCTAGATTCTCCCATGAGGGGAATCACCCACCCAGCATTCACCCTGTCAAGTATCCCCAAGTTCCTTTGTGTTGCTTGTTACATTTAAATAGTACTCTATTCTTTTGTTCTCCTTTCGAAAATATCACATTTTCCCACATTATACTGTATTTGCTAACCTTTTGCCCAATTACTTAACCTATCAATATCCCTCTGTAAACTGTTTGCATCGGTCTCACAACCTGCCTTTCCATCTATTTTTGTGTTGTCTGCAACTTTGTCTATAGTACATTCACTTCCTTCCTTCATGTCATCAATATATATTGTACAGTTGTAATCACAGCACTGTTCCCTGTGAAACTTTACTGGTTACAGGTCACCAACCTGAAAAAGAATCCTTTGTCTCATTCGCTGTTTCCTACACGTTAGCCAATTCTTTATCAATACCAATATATGACCTCCAACATCTTTTGTGAGGTAACTTGTCAGACATCTTCAGATTCTCCTTCATCCAGTCTGATTGAGACTTCCTCAAAAATCTCCACTAACTTAGTCAGCCACGATTTCCCTTTCATGAAGCCATGCAGATTCTGCTTGATTAGATCATGATTTTCCAAATGTGCTGCTATTATTTCCCTAATAATTGATTTCAACTTTTTCCAACATTAGATGTTAGGCTACAGTTACGCACTTTTTTTGCCTTCCCTCCTTATTTGTATCTGGGTTTCCCATTGTCAGCTTTTCAATCCTCCAGTACTTCTCAAAAATCTAAGGATTTTTGGACACTGGAGACACTTTTATAGTGTGGCATTTTAGAAATCACACGACAGGTTATAACTCTTCTTCTGCTCTGAACCTGATGAGGGCTATTTCAGTAGTGTTTGATGAAGAGTGCTTTGGTATCTGGAGTTTGTTGAGGAATAAAAAGCCTGTAAGGAATATCTGTCCTGATGATCTCTCCTGTTTATGAAAATAACCCTCTTATTGAGTTCAAGGTCAAACTTATTTGTTCTTTTGTGAGATTGATGAGAGGAATTTCTCAATATTGCATACCCTGAGAAAGTTGTGTGTGCCAAGACTGCAGAGAAAACTGTAAGTGATTATTGACTTAACCATATGTATCAAAATATCAAAACCACAACCTTCAGAGCACTCTATTCATATCCTTTTTGCTCTCAAGTAAAGCACTTTTGGCTAAAAATATGTTTTTTAATGCATCAGTCTTCAGGATGGAAGTCTTCAGAGCAACCAGAACTTTAACAGAGCCAGGAGGCAGGGTGAAAGCAGTGGCTATCACAAGAGAATATGCCAGGGTAGCTGAAAGGTCTGAAAGTGGATCAACCACACAGACCAGATGGATTACACTGTGGAGTTTAAATAGCTGAGGAGATTGTGGAGGCTTTGGTGGTGATATCTCAGGAATCATTGGAGTCAGGGAGGGTCTGAGAGGACTGGAAAATGGCTAATTTGACATTCCTTATGAAGAAAGGAGGGATGCAGAAGTCAGGAAATTACAGGCACGTTTGCCTAACTTCAACTATTGGTAAGTTTTAAGAATCTATTAAGCACGAGATTGCAGAGTATTTGGAAGTACATCGTAAAATAGGACTAAGTCAAAACAGTCTTGTCAAGAGGTCATCATGTTTGACAAATCTGTTATAATTCATTGAGGGTCTAATGAATAAGTGAGAAAAAGGAGTGCCAGTGGAGGCCTATTTGAATTTCCAGAAGGCCTTCAACAGTAGGCTGCTAAATAAGATAAGAGCCTGTGGTATCAGGAACAAGGTATTGTCAGGGATAGAGGATTGTTTGACCGGCAGATTGCAGAGAGTAGAGATAAAAATGCCTTTACAGGATGACAGCTGTTGACTAGTCGAGTTTCACAGGAGTCAGTGTTGGGTCCACAATTATTCACTTTAAACATTAACAATCTGGATGAAGGAACTGAGGGCATTGTTAGTAAGCTTGCAGATGACACAAAGATAGATGGAGAGTTGTGTTGGGGATGTGGGGAGGCTGCATATGGACTTGAATGGTCCAAGAGATGGGCAAAGAAATGACAAATAGAATTCAATGTGTGAACATGAGGTTTTGCACTTTGGTAGGAAAAATAGAGGCATAGACAATTTTCTAAATAGGGAAAGGTTTAGGAAATCTGAAGCACAAAGACTTAGGAGTCTTAGTTCAGGACTTTCTTAAGGTTAACATAAAGGTTCAGTTGATAGTTAGGAAGGCTGGAATACAAAAGTAGACATGTACTGCTGAGGTTGTACCAGTTCTGGTCAGAATGCATTTGGAATATTATGAGCAGTTTTAGGCCCCACATCTGAGAAGGACATGTTCTCGAGGTGATTGACAAAAACGATCTGGAGAATGAAGTGCTTGTCATATGAGGAGTGGTTGAGGACTTTGGGACTGTACTTGATGGCGTTTAGAAGGATGAGGAGGTCCTCTTTGAAACTTACCGAACACTGAGAGGCATAGATACGGTGGACATAGCAATAAGGTTTCCATTAGTAGGGGAGACTAAAACCTGAGGGTGTGGCTTCACAGTGGAGAGATGACCCTTTAGAACTGATATGAGGATAAGCGTGTTCAGCCAGAGGGTGGTGTTTTTGTAAACCTCATTGCCACAGAAGGCTGTGCAGGAAAATTCATTTACTGTATTTAAGGCAGAGATAGAAATAGGGTCTTGATTTCTAAGGGGATCAAGGTTATGTGGAGAAGGCAGGACACTAAGTTTGAGAAAAGTATCGGCCATGATCAAATGGTAGAGCAGACTCGATGGACTGAATGGCCTTGTGTGAATACTTAATACTCAGCAAGTCTGGCATAAAAAAAGGGGCAGAAAAGCCTCAAAAGATTATTTGGTACATGGATAGATTCAACGGGAAATGTGCATCAATGTTGGTTTATAAATTGTGCCACTTTCTCTTTTAAACACATAATGCCTGTTCAATTAGATTATGGAAACAAAATTCCTAGGCATTTCTTGGCCAGAAGTTAGTGGAAATTATACTTGTTCCCAAACCATGGATTTCACCACAATTTCAGCAAAATAAAGCTTCAACTCTCTATGTTTTGATATTATCTTCCCTTTGCCAAGAAAATTCAACTGCTTTCATTTTGCCCAAAAGGGTGTCACGTTTATAAACTCCTGTTAATATGTATGTACTGGAAGATAATGCCATGAAATCCTAATTATATATGGCAAAGTTCCAAATATTTTAAAATTTAATCTTCCCATGGGAATGCAAAAATATCAATGTTATGTTCCACTGAAAAATAAACTTTCCCATCTGCTTCTTACTATGCAACATGCATTTTAATGAAAAATCCCCTAAGACCTTATGGAAAGTAATGATAGTACTACTCTATTCCAGCTTCTATGCAAATACTTAATGATAGAACTTTCTTGCTAAAAATAATGCATTTCTTATTTTTAACTACCATTGTGTACACTGTTATTCTCCCCATAATGTCATCTGTTTAAAAGCGCTAACAACTTGAATGGGAAGTGACTTGCATTCATTACTGAATTGCACAGCTGAATTTGTGTATAAATAATTTACTTCGATGGTTGATCTGAAGCTTTGTATACAGAGCTGACATACTACAAGATATGCCCAAATACCAACTAGCATATTGACACATTCAAAAAGCAGAATTTTCAGAAAATGGCAACATGCAATATATTTAGGTGTTTATGTTGACTTAAAAACAACTACAATGCTTGACAGAGTATAATTCATGTACTTTTACAAAGGAATCAGCTAAACTAAAGCATAAGTTCCAAATATACATTAGATATCAATAAATTGCACCATGCATTTGTACATTGCCAAGTATAGAAATGCAGGTGTAATGTCCCTGCCTGAGACTGAATTGACCAGACTTCTTCCAGGCCATTCTTAGTGACTGGCTCAACAACAGAGGCTTAAAATAGATCATTTGGCACCTTTCTTCAATGTGGAATGATGCATGTCACAGAGAATCGAATTAGGGAAACAATTTGAATTAAGAAACATGACAAATAATTGGATAAACTTCACAAATTAACATGAGATGAAATTCCAAATAAGGTTTAAACCCTTTTTCAAATAAGGACATTAAGTAAATAGTATCTGAAATGTTTTATGTTCATCAGTTCTCAACACAGCTGATAAGAATTTGTTCTTATAAAAGTTCCACAATGCACACATGTTCCACGATGGTACGTTTTCACCATCGGTAATGCTACACTTCCAGTATATGCCATACTGAATTGTACATAACTACAATGTATTAATGTGTAGTGACCAAACCACCAATTAAGCCAATTACTACAAGACAGTTTTGATTTAAGTCACATTTGTGCATACACTAAACCTTTATGCTATAAGACACATTTGAAGCAAGGTTTATTACCTCCCATGACATTAGTCTGATAATCAATCATGGAGCTCCCATATATTTTCAGGGAAAATAAATCTGTTGTGATTCATACAACTAAGGGGTTATTAACATTCACTGTAAAACAATCTCAGATGGTTTTAAGATTTCGAAAGCATATTTTAAAAATTAGGCTATAATGATTACATCACGTTATTATATTAATATGAAATATGATATTCGTTGTTTTTTTGTTTCAGTAGGCCACACAAATACATCACCAGGAGAATTAGGGCTATAAAGAGGACACAAAGTTCATGGGCTGCAATCCTTGAACTTATATCAGACCTGAAAATAGTCCAACATTTCCACTATCCGAGCTGGGGAAGGCCAACTAATCTAATAGGGTAGTCATGTCCATCTGCAACTAGAGGTATATGTTTAAGTTTATTGTGGTGTTCAATTGTTCAATGTTTGATTGTGTGCCTTGGTTCATTGCTCACCATGCTGGGTGCTCAGTGTCAAGCCTATAGATATGGTTACAAAGAAACTGAAATGTAGCTGATGCAGACACTTTAAAAACATTTGAAATAGTAAAGTTCATGTTCACACACAAGCCAGGTGAGACTCATCATTGCATCTCCAAGGTGATAATGAAATTATCAAAGGAAAATGACTCTGGAATTATCAGAAGTCCATCTCTACATGTTCTGTCCCTTCACTCCTCCAGGGTTCTGTCATCCTCCTTAAGTCACATCCACATCTACTCTTTAGGATGCCACTGGATGAAAGAGACAGTGCCATTACATTCTGTCTAGAGGTGGAGTTCAGAAATCCATGTTCTGTTGTCCAACATACCTGCAACTAAACACTTAATTCCACTGGGACGACTAAAGCTATGGGTTGGCCTCACCACATCAGGTTTCCATGCAGCATATGTCAAGGACTTTGTGCCAGTGCTGTCCAGAAATAAAAGAGACTATTTAATCTTCAAAATCTCTGCTCCAAAAACCGAGGCCATGGGATGGACGATGAGGATCAGTGAGAGCCACAGTATACTGCCAAATAAGAACATGAGGTCATCCTTCAGAAGACCCCCTTCAGCATCAAAGAACGAAGAACAAAGAAAATGTACATCCCAGGAACAGGCCCTTCGGCCCTCCAAGCCTGAGCCAATCCAAATATACTGTCTAAACCTGTCAGTCAATTCCTAAGCATCTGTATCTCTCTGCTCACCACCTACTCATGCATCTGTCCAGATGCATCTTATATGAATCTACCGTTCCTGCCTCTACCACCTCTGCTGGCAACACGTTCCAAACACCTACCACCCTCAGTGTGAAGTACTTGCTGCGTGAATCCCCCTTAAACTTTCCACCTCTCACCTTGAAATCGTGACTTCTCATTGTTGAATCCTTCACCCTGGGAAAAAGCTTGTCTCTATCCACCCTATTTATACCCTTCATGATATTGTAAACCTCAATCAGGTCCCCCCTCAATCTCCTATTTTCTAATGAAAATAAACCTAACTTACTCAACCTTTCTTCATAGCTAGCACCTTCCATACCAGGCAACATCCTCGTAAACCTTCTCTGCACCCTCTCCAAAGCGTCCACAGCCTTTTGGTAATGTGGCGACCAGAACTGTACACAGTATTCTAAATGCGGCCAAACCAATGTCTTGTACAATTTTAACATGACTTGCCACCTCTTATACTCAATACCCCGTCCAATGAAGGCAAGCATACTATATGCCTTCTTGACCACACTATCCACCTGTGCAGCAACCTTAAGGGAAAAATGGACCTGCACTCCCAGATCTCTCTGCCCATCAACATTTCCCAAGGCTCTTCCGTTCATTATATAATTTGCTCTAGAATTAGTCTTGCCTAAATGTATCATCTATCATTTGTCTGGATTGAAAACCATCTGCCACTTTTCTGCCCAACTCTCCAGTCTGTCTATATCCTCCTGTATTCTCTGACAGTCCCTTATGCTTTCTGCTCCTCCACCAATCTTCGTCCCATCTGCAAACTTGCTGAACATGCCAACAGTGCCCCCTTCCAGATCATTTATGTATATTACAAACAACAGTGGCCCCAGTGATGACCCCTGTAGAACACCAGTGGTCACCTTTCTCCATTTCGAGAAACTCCCTTCAACTATTACTCTCTGTCTCCTGTTGCTCAACCAGTTCTTTATCCACCTAGCTAGAACACCCTGCACACCATGTGACTTCACTTTCTGCATTAGTCTACCATGGGGAACCTTCTCAAACACCTTACTAAAGTCCATGTATATGGCATCAACAGCCCTTCCTTCATCTATCAACTTGGTCACTTTCTCAAAGAACTCTATTAAATTGGTAAGGCATGATCTCCCCTGCACAAAACCATGTTGCCTATCACTGATAAGCCCATTCTTTTCGAAATATAAATAGATCCTATCTCTCAGTGCCCTCTCCAGCAACTTTCCCACCACTGATGTCAGGCTCACTGGTCTGCAGTTACCCGGAATATCCCTACTACCCTTCTTGTGCAGGAGGACAATATAAGCAACTCTCCAGTCCTCCAGCACCTCACCTATATTTAAGGATGCCACAAAGATATCTGTCAGGGCCTCAGCTATTTCCTCTCTTGCCTCCCTCAGCAACCTGGGATAGATCCCATCCGGTCCTAGGGATTTATACACCTTAATAATCTCTAGCCTACTCAACACATCTTCCCTACTTAAGTCAACCTGATCCAGACTAATCAAACTTCTATCTCTAATCTCAACATTCATCATGTTCCTCTCCTCAGTAAACACTGATGCAAAGTAATCATTCAGAATCTCACCCATTCTCTCAGGTTCGACACACAGCCTTCCTTTCCTATCCTTTAGTGGAAAGGGACACACAGCCTTCCTCTAGTTAGCCACATGCTTCCTATATTCTGCTCACTAAAGCTATTTCATGACCCATTTTAGCCTGCTTGATTCCTCGTTAAAGCCTTGTCCTACTCTTCCGATATTCTTCCAGGGCCCGTTCTGTTCTTAGCTGCCTAGACCTTATGTATGCTTCCCTTTTCCTCTTGGCTAGTCGTACAATTTCTCCTGCCATCCATGGTTCATGAACTTTGCCCCTCCTATCGTTTGCCTTCAATGGGACATGCCTATTCTGCACTATCTTTAACCTACCTTTGAAAGCTTCCCACATCTCAAATGTGGACTTCCCTTCAAATAGCTGTGTCAAATCCACATTCCCGAGCTCCTGCCTAATTTTGATATAATTGGCCTTGGCCCAGTTTAGTACTCTTCCCTTAGGACCACTCTCTTCTTTATCTACGAATATTCTAAAACTCACAGAATTGTGGTCATTGTTCCCAAAGAAATCCCTCACCACAACTTCTACCAGCTGGCCTGGCTCATTCCCCAACACCAGGTCCAATATGGCCCCTTCTCTCATCAGACTATTGACATGCTGCTCTAGAAAACACTCCTGGACACTTCTTACAAATTCTACAGCATCCAGACCTCTGACATTAAGTGTATCCCAGTCAATGTTGGAAAAATTAAAATCTCCCATCACCACACCCTATTGCCTTTACATCTTTCCATAATCTGTTTACTTATTTGTTCTTCTTCCTCACGCTCACTGTTTGGAGGCCTGTACCTGCACCCTTCTTATTTCTCAGCTCCACCCATAATGCCTCACTACCCAAGCCCTCCATAGTGTGCTCCTATAGCACAGCCATGATATCGTCCTTGACCAACAATGCAACTCCACCCCCCCCTCCCCCTTTTACTTCCCCCCTCTGTCCTGTCTGAAGCGTCTATATCCTGGAACATTTAATTGCCAATCATCATGCCCTTCCTTCAACCAAGTCTCTGATTGCAATAACGTCACACTCCCAGGCACCAATCCAAGCCCTACGTTCATCTGTCTTACACACTATACTCCTTGCATTAAAGTAGATGCATTTCAGGCCACAAGTTTTTTTGCGCTCATCTGCTCTCTTCCCTTTATTAATGCTATCTTCATAATTCTTACAGTCTCCAGTCACCACCTCGCTGCCTACTTGTTTTCTTTTCTGATTCCCAGCCCCCTGCCACATTAGTTTAAAACCTCCCCAACAGCAGTAGCAAAAACTCCCCCAAGGACATTGGTTCTGTCTGGTTCAATTGTAGACCGTCCATTTTGTAATAGTCCCAACTTCCCCAGAACCGGTCCCAATGTCCAACAAATCTGAACCCCTCCCTCCTACACCATCTCAAGCCACGTGTTCATCCTGCCTACTTTTTCATTTCT
Source organism: Chiloscyllium plagiosum (assembly GCF_037043375.1). Lineage (NCBI taxonomy): Eukaryota > Metazoa > Chordata > Chondrichthyes > Orectolobiformes > Hemiscylliidae > Chiloscyllium > Chiloscyllium plagiosum. Next base: position 45,661,166 of record NW_028270145.1, read on the forward strand.
ATGCTGGCTAGCACGTGGCAATGGTAGTAATCCCAAGATCACTACCTTTGAGGTCCTCCTCTTTAACTTCTCTCCTAGATCCCTGAATTCTTCTTTCAGGACCTCATCTCATTTTCTCCTTATATCGTTGGTGCCTATATGCACTAAGACAACTGGCTGTTCACCCTCCCCTTTTAGAATGCTCTGCAGCCGATCGGTGATATCCCTGACCCAAGCACCTGGGAGGCAACATACCATCCGGGAGTCCTGTTTTCGGCCACAGAACCACCTATCTACTCCCCTCACAATAGAATCCCCTATGACTATGGCTCTGAGTCTTTTTCCCGCCCTTCTGAACAGCAGTGTCCGCCATGGTGCCATGATCTTAACAACTGCTGCCCTCCCCTGGTGAGCCATCTCCCCCAACAGTATCCAAAACGGTAAACCTGTTTTGGAGGGAGATGACCGCAGGGGACACCTGCACTGCCTTCCTTCTGTTTTTCTGCCTTTTGGTCACCCATTCACTGTCCCCCTCAGCAATCCTAACCTGCGGTGTGACCAGTTCATGAAACGAGCTATTCACGACCTCCTCAGCATCGCGGATGCTCCACAGTGAGTCCAGCTGCAGCTCCAGAGCTGTCATGCGGTCAAACAAGAGCTGCAGCTGGACACACTTCTTGCAAGTGTAAGAGTCAGGAACGTCAGACCCGTTCCTGAGCTCCCACATCAAGTAAGAGGCACATGCTACAGGTCTGAGTTTCCCTGCCATTGTAAACTTAACTTTATATGAACTAACTAAAACCAAACAATGCACTTAAATATATGAAAAAGAAAGATAAAGAAAAAACAAAAGCCTTACCTCAGTCTTTTTCTTCCGGTTAGAGGAGGGCGGTGAGAGGGAGCTACTACACACGTAGTATCTCTGGTTTAGCCACTGCCCAAATATAAATTAAGCCCTTACCTTCTCGGCAGCCCTCACTTCCCTCCACCTTCTCTCCTCGCCGCTCTGGCAAAATGGAGGCCTGACTTCCAAGGTAAGTCCCTTTTTAAGTGGGAAAACGTACCCTTCCCGGCAGCCCTCACTTCACTCCACCTTCTCTCATCACCATTCTGTCAAAATCGTACTGTGCAGCAGCGTAACCATAGTAACACTGGAAGGACCTTATTGTGAACTTTGTACAATGGAACAGAGTTGTGTAAAATGACCTTGCATTGCAAATGTTTTGATGCTGCTGCAACATTGCCTGAATAATCCAAGTTGTAAATGTATCTTAATGCTTTGATCTTCCTTTGCAGTTCATGCTGTTTAATAGAAATGAGGTCATGAATGCTGGAAGCTTTCTGTTGCTTTCTCATTCAATCATGACAAAGTATCATGCTAGTAAAGGTGCTATTGAAAGGATAGCTATCATACAAACAAGGTTCAAATTAGAACATCTAAGGATAGCTACCCTCTGAACCTTCATTCTTGAAGTTGCAGCCAAAATGACATTTGCTCAAATGGACTGATGATGAAAAGTGAATATATATTGGCAAATGAGTTAATGTATTTACAACCAAGTGCCATTCAGGCCACCTATGTGCCCTCGTAAGGTCTTTTTCCATTTTCACTATTTCTAAATGCAGTCACAGTGTCACAGTTGGGAAGGAGAGTGGGGTTGGAGTTTATTGATTCTAGACAGGTGACCCCAGGGTCATTTGTAGCTAGAGGGCCCAGAGATCCTGAGTGTATTCTACCCCGATTCAGGTTCACTCTCTTGGGCTTGAACTCCGACAAGGTTAAGGGTTGCAGGCAGGTGGAGATCTAGGGCCCTGGCACCTCTGGAGTGTCTGAGAGAAAACTTATGGTGGCCTGTTTGTGGCTCCTCCTCCCAGGTGAGTGCCCATTGACACCATCCTGAATCCTTATTAGGAGGGGACACTCGAATGGGATCAAGGATTCTTGTCCTCCTGTCACCTTACCAATGCGCCATTAACGAGAGTATTAGAATATCAATCTGTGTGTATGTGTGTCCAGCAGACAGTCTGCTGACCTGGGCTGTCTATGAACAGCTCCCAACCATTCCATCAAGGCACTAGACACACGCTTGCCTAAGACAACATAGTACGAATTGCATTGATGGACTCTTCTGTCATATGCAACCGCAGAAGGCGTACTACCTGCCCACTTGCTTCCTCCCTTCGCAGTGTCCAAGAGCCCAAACACACCTTCCAAGTGAAGTAGTGATTTACCTGCACTTCACTCAACCTAATCTACGACATTCGCTGCTCACAATGTAGTCTCCTCTAAATCGAGGAAACAAAGTGCAGACTGGGTGACCGCTTCACAGAACACCTATGTTCTGGCCACAAAAAAGACCCTGAGCTTCTGATTGCCTGTCAAATTCAACAAATGGCCATGTTCCCTGGCTAACGTCTCTGTCTCAGGCTTGCTGCAGTGCTCCAGTGAAGCTCAGCATAAGCTGGAAGAACAGCATCTCATTTTCCCCTGGGAACTCTACAGCATTCTGGACTCAATATTGAGTTCATCAATTTTAGGGCCTGAGCTCCTTCTCCCATGCCCTACCTCCAAACCCCCCACCCCCACCACCACACTAGGCCTTATCATCACATGGGCTGCTGCCATAAATAACCCATTGTCAGCCATGAACAATCCCTTGACCTCTTCAGTTCCAACTGCCGCCAGGACATTAACCGCCTCAACCTGTCTACCCCCATTCCCCACTCCAACCTCTCACCCTCACAATGCGCAGCCCTCCAATCCCGACCTCACCATCAAGCCAGCAGATAAAGGGGGCGCAGTGGTAGTCTGGCACACTGACCTCTACACCGCTGAAGCCAAACGCCAACTCGAGGACACCTCTTCCTACCGCCCCCTCGACCATGACCCCACCCCCCATCACCAAACCATCATCTTCCAGACCATACAGAACCTCACCACCTCAGGAGATCTCCCACCCACAGCTTCCAACCTCAGTCCGGGAACGCCGCACTGCCTGGTTCTACCTCCTTCCCAAGATCCACAAGCCTGACCACCCTGGCCGACCCATTGTCTCAACATGCTCCTGCCCCACTGAACTCATCTCTACCTACCTCAACACTGTCCTATCCCCCCTAGTCCAGGAACTCCCCACATATGTTCGAGACACCACCCACACCCTCCACCTCCTCCAAGACTTCCGTTTCCCCGGCCCCCAACGTTTCATCCTCACCATGGATATCCAATCCCTCTACACCTCCATCCGCCATGACCAGGTCCTCCAAGCCCTCCATTTTTTCCTCTCCAGACGTCCCCAACAGTACCCTTCCACCGACACTCTCATTCGTTTGGCCGAACTGGTCCTCACCCTTAACAATTTCTCCTTCGAATCCTCCCACTTTCTCCAGACCAAAGGGGTAGCCATGGGCACTTGTATGGGCCCCAGCTATGCCTGTCTCTTTGTTGGCTACGTAGAACAGTCGATCTTCCGTAATTACACCAGCACCACTCCCCACCTCTTCCTCCGCTACATTGATGACTGCATTGGCGCCACCTCGTGCTCCTGCGAGGAGGTTGAGCAATTCATCAACTTCACCAACACATTTCACCCTGACTTTAAATTTACCTGGACCATCTCTGACACCTCCCTCCCCTTCCTGGAACTCTCCATCTCCATTAATGATGACCGACTTGACACCAACATTTTTTACAAACCCACCGACTCCCACAGCTACCTGGATTACACCTCTTCCCACCCCACCTCCTGCAAAAATGCCATCCCATATTCCCAATTCCTCCGCCTCTGCCGTATCTGCTCCCAGGAGGACCAGTTCCACCACAGAACACACCAGATGGCCTCCTTCTTTAGAGACTGCAATTTCCCTTCCCATGTGGTTAAAGATGCCCTCCAACGCATCTCGTCCACATCCCGCACCTCCGCCCTCAGACCCCACTCCTCCAACCGTAACAAGGACAGAACGCCCCTGGTGCTCACCTTCCACCCTACCAACCTTTGCATAAACCAAATCATCTGCCAACATTTCCGCCACTTCCAAACAGACCCCACCACCAAGGATATATTTCCCTCCCCACCCCTTTCTGCCTTCCACAAAGACTGTTCCTTCCGTGACTACCTGGTCAGGTCCATGCTCCCCAACAACTCACCCTCCCATTCTGGCACCTTCCCCTGCCACTGCAGGAATTGCAAAACCTGCACCCAACCTCCTCCCTCACCTCCATCCAAGGCCCCAAAGAAGCCTTCCACATCCATCAAAGTTTTACCTGCACATCCACCGATATCATTTATTGTATCCGTTGCTCCTGATGCAGTCTCCTCTACATTGGGGAGACTGGACGCCTCCTAGCAGAGCGCTTTAGGGAACATCTCCGGGACACCCGCACCAATCAACCACACCGCCCTGTGGCCCAACATTTCAACTCCCCCTCCCACTCTGCTGAGGATATGGAGGTCCTGGGCCTCCTTCACCACTGCTCCTTCACCACCAGACGCCTGGAGGAAGAACGCCACATCTTCCGCCTCGGAACACTTCAACCCCAGGGCATCAATGTGGACTTCAACAGTTTCTTTATTTCCCCTTCCCCCACCTCACCCCAGTTCCAAACTTCCAGCTCAGCACCGTCCCCATGCCTTGTCCTACCTGCCTATCTTCTTTTCCACCTATCCACTCCACCCTCTCCTCCTGACCTATCACCTTCATCCCCTCCCCCACTCACCTATTGTACTCTATGCTACTTTATCCCCACAATTATCTCTCCACCCTTCAGGCTCTCTGCCTGTATTCCTGATGAAGGGCTTTTGCCCAAAACATCGATTTTACTGCTCCTCGGATGCTGCCTGAACTGCTGTGCTTTTCCAGCACTAACTAATCCAGAATCTCCATTAGCAGCTACTCATTCTCCCAGCCTGACCTTTACCTATTCCTTTGTCAGCCCAACTGTTTATCTCTGTCTCTTATCTCCTTGCTCCTCCCCTCCACCCCTTTCTAGCATATATACCAATCTTTTCTTAGGCACAATCAGTGCTGAAGAAGGGTCACCACACCCGAAACATTAACTCTCCACAGCTGTTGCCTGACCTGCTGAGCTTTTCCAGCAACATCTGATTTTGTCCTGACATCCAGCATCCGCAGTTCTTTGGGTGTTTTTTTTCCCTCTAACCATGAATTCAGTTTGCCTGTGCCTGTACTCTTGTGTTTTGATGTGCATTCAGATGTAATGATGAATTTATAGAACCATCGGGTCCTTTTCTGCCTGGGTCTGTGCAGGTGTCTGACCTCCAGCAGTCCTCTGAGTGCCAGAGACATGGAGCATTTCTGCCTCAACCAGCTACAGAGAAATGAAGTGGCAGTGAAGTGCTGATCTCAGTGTCTGACCTGGTGGATGCTAGAGAAGGCACCTGGCTGATGTGTCTTCAGAGGGATCTGTGGCTTCTTCCTCAGAGGTGTACGAGACTCTGTCTGGAATGACTGCTGTCTTGTTGGTGGAGACAGAGCAGATACCACCAGTGCCTGCAGAATACGAGGTGACGAAAATGACAAGTAGAGCCTTATATGCAATCTGGCATGATTTTATCCATTAATTTGATTTATATTGATTTTGTTTTTATTTTTGCATTGTGGCCAGGAAGACACTGTAATGGTCAGTGACTGAAGAATGGTGAGGAATGGGACAGTTAGTGAATTGAAAATTGAGGTTGTGGTTCCTGGTATTTCACTCGGATGTGTTCCTTGCAGACACTGTTGTCAATATGGGCACGTTGCTAATGACACTTGTGTTGTTAAATGTACCTCAGTGATGCCTGTGATCTCAGCAAATTCTCTCTCTCTCTCCATCTATGGCATTTTGGAAAGGCAAAATGAAATACAGTTAGCTCTCTTTACATTCAAAGCTGTCGTTATCTCCTTCAGATAACAGTGGGTGGCAAGCTGCAAGATGTTGCAGATACCTTTCGCTCCATCTCAATAAGAGTCCAACGAGAAAAAGTCATGATCACGGTCACTCTCACAGGCACTGGTAATACAATTCTTGCCTTTCAAAGTTGTAACTGGTAGTTCTCAGTAAGTACTTTGTTATTAAAGCATAGATGTTTCATGCATTGTTTACCACCAAAATCTAGGTTGGAAAATTGGTCCCTGAAGAGTCAATATGGATATGCTTTCTTGCTGAAAGCCTTCCCTCTCTCTCTCTCTCTCTCTCTTTTTCCAGCAACTTATGCTGCTCTGCATGCACTATGTTCATTCTCTATCATCATGCACTGACCCATCTATCTGGGAGTCACTGATTTGTTCTGAAATTTCAAAGCCAACATGCATATTTCAGAACCCACCACATCATTCCCTGTAAGGCTGGAGCAACTTTAAAAAAAAAACGTTTGAAGCCAGTTGTGGAATTAAAGCAATATCCAGAAGAAATCAATGAATAAAGCTATGTTCTATGTTCACTCATCGTCCTCAAAAAAGGCCTAATTTCTCAACCCAGAAACAAAGACAAGAACTGTGGATGCTGGAACTCCGAACCAAAAGCCAAGAGTGCTGGAGAAACACAATGTGGAGAAAATGGTGTTTGACTGGGGTGGACAAAGTTAAAAATCACATAACACCAGGTTATAGTCCAACAGATTTATGTGGAAGCAATAGCTTTCAGAGCGCTGCTTCTTCATCACCTGATGAAGGAGCAGTGCTCCGAAAGCTAGTGCTTCCAAATACAGAGGAACCTCGATTATGGAAATGACACAGGTGGGCAATATTTTGTTCAGATAATCGAATGGCAGATAGTCGAATGCCAGATAACACAGTTTAGCCAAGCATCAGGACCCTGCAATCTTGTTCAAAAAATTCGATATTCGGATAATCGACTGCCAGATAATTGAGGTTCCTCTGTAAACCTGTTGGACTATTAACTGGAGAAATACGACAGGGCTGGCAGATGATGCCGGAACTCAATAAGTTTTCAACTCCATGCTCAAGTCTTTTGATTAATATTCAAGTGTAGTGTCACCTGCTTAAGGCAAGTGATTTCTATCCAAATCTTCCAGACACTGCAATGGAAATGTTCTAGAATTTCAGGAACTCTACAGTTGTTCACCAACTTTCTGCTGCTACTGCAAGTATTAAAAATGTAGGTATTTAAATTTATACATCTTTCCAATGTCCATTTCAGATGTTACTTCCTCAAATTAATCTCGGAGGCTCGTCAGGCAGGGGTTTGCATTTTCTGAAGGCTCGTTTGCTAACTCTTCATGGTTTTTTTCATAGTGGCATTCCTTAAATTTTCCTAATGATTCATTCCATTATTTTGACAGCTACTGATGTAAACCTAATGTGTTTCTTTTATTACCTCTCTTGAGAGTGGATAACATGTTTATTCATGTTTAAATCCTATGCGACGTACCTGTATTCATTGATTCCCTCATGATTATTGTCAGCACTTTATAGATTTTGTTCCGAGTCTCACTTTGCACATTCATGATATAGTATCAGTCCTTAGAACTTATAAGAAAATTAAGCTTCTCCCCATTTAATAAACTCAGGGCTAATCTGATTGTAAATTCAAATCTACATTCCCGTCTATCCCTGATAACCTCCCACCTCTTACTTAATAAGCATCTATCTACCTCAACCTTAAAAATATCCTAAGAGTCTGCTTCCATCATTTTTTCAGGAAGACAGTTCCAAAGACTCATGACCCTCAGAGAAAAAGTGAATCTTGTCAACCATTTCACATGGGTTATCTCTGATTTTCACCTATAAAAGGAAATATCCTGTCCATATCTACTCTGTCAAATTTTCTCAGGATCTTACATGTTCCAATGAAATAACCTTTTATTCTTCTAAGCACAGTAGATACAAGACTAACCCGTCCAACCTCCCTGCATACGACAACATTCTACTATTAATCTAGTAAATTTTCTCTGAGCTGCCTACAATGCATTTTTATCTTTCCTTAAATAGGTTGACCAGTACTGTGCACAGTTCTTCAGATGTGCGGGTTTCATCAGTGTGCTTTATAATTGAAGCATTACCTCCTGATTATTGTATTCAATCTCCCTCATGATCAATGATTTATTCATTTATAGGATGTGGGCATCACTGGTTGGGTCAGCATTTATTGCTCATCCCTAGTTGCCCAGATGATTGTCAAGAGTCAGCCATATTACTGTATGGTTTGGGGTCACACGTAAGCCAGACTGGTAAGGATGACAATTCCTTCCTTAAAAGACATTAATGAACCAAAAGGGGTTTACCTGACAATTGACCATAGTTTTATAGTCATCATTAGACTTTTAATTCCAGATTGTTTTTATTGAATTCAAACTCCACCATGGCAAGGTTCAAACCCAAGTTCCCAGAATGTTACCTGGGTCTCTGGATTAATGGTCTAGTAATAATACCACTAGGTCAACACTTCCCTCAATGACAGAGAACATTCAATTAGCTTTCCTAAATAATTAGTGTATCTGCAGTCTAACCTTTTGTTGTTCATGTACAATGACAGACAGATGCCTTTTCATCTTAGAGGTCCACAATTTCTCACCACTTAGGTTATAAGCTCCTTCTTTGTTCATTGTGCCAAAATTCCGATTATTGCTTTCTCCCATATGCCAAACCTTTGCCCACTCACTAAAGCTAATCATTTATTTTTGTAGCCTCCTCTTGTCCTCTTCATAACTTACTTTCCTCCCGATCATTTTGTCATCAGTATACCTTCTGTCCTTTCCTCTAAGCCAATTATATAAATAGTTAATCGTTGAGATAGCAACACTGATCCCTGTGGCATACCACTCATTACATCACACCAACCTGAAAAAGACCAATTTTTGCCTATTTTCTACTTCGTCTTAGCTGGCCAATATTCTATTCATGCCAATTTGCTACTGTCCACATCATTAAATTTTATTTAATGGTGTGGTACCTTATCAAATGCCTTCAAGAAATATAAGTAGAGCACATCCACCCTTTTAACCTCTTCCTGAGTGCCTCCCTCCCTTTCCATTTCCTGATTATTGCTTCTTCTGGGATGTATAGTAAAGGCTGATCTAAAATACCCATTCAGTTCAACTGCCATTTCCTTATTTTTGTTGTGAACTCTCCAGTTCACTTTCTATAGAACAATGCATGGGTTTCCTCTGGGTGCTCTGGATTCCTCCCACAATCCAAAGATGTGCAGGTGAGGTGAATTGGTCATGCTGAATTGCCCATAGTGTTCAGGGAGTGTAGGTTAGGTGCATTAGTCAGGGGTAAATGTAGAATAAGAGGGTAGGGGAATGGGTCTGGGTGGGCTACTCTTCAGAGGGTCAGTGTGGACTTCTTGGATCGGAGGGCCTGTTTCCAAACTGCAGGGATTCTATTATATTCTATAATAGCTAACTCTTTGACTTTTATAAATATTTATTAAAAAACCTTACCATTTGTTTTTTATATTTCTGGCTAGTCTCTTCCATTCTCAAATTTTTCCCTCATCACATTTTGGTCATTCTTTGCAATTTGTTTACATTCTCCCCAATCTTCTAACCTCTGTCTTTGCAAAAACTACATTTTTTTCTAGTTTGATACTATCTTTAACTTTACTCATTACAATGGATGGTGGATCTATCACTGGAAATTTTCTGACTCATCTGTCTGTATCGCATCTAAATATTCTGAAGCATGGACTTAAATGTCAGCCGCTCTATCTCTACTTACTGGTCCTTTCATTTGCAGATTCACTTTAGACAGCTCTGCTTTTCATTGTCTCATAATTCCTCTTGTTTAAATTTTAAAGTGTAATCTTGGACCTGTTCCTTTCTTCCTCAAGTACACATAATCTTCAACCATATTATGGTCACTGCTATCTGGGGATGCATTCACTATGAAATCATTAATTAATCAAAGAACAAAGAGAACAAAGAACAATACGCAAAAGGAATAGGCCGTTTGGGCCTCCAAGCCAGTGCCAACACATAATCCTATCTCATTGCACAATACCAGAACATCCTGTTCTAAGAAATTACCCCAAAAACAATCTATGAACTCCTCATCTAAGCTGCCATTAGCCTTCTGACATTTCCAGTCAATAGTTGGATTAAAATATCCCGTAATTATTGTTATGTCTTTCTGGCAAGTTGTCATTATTTTTTCCTTTGTGCTCCACTCTACCTTACACCTTATTGTATGACTTCTTGTTTTTATCATTTCTCATTTGTATCCAAACTCTTTGTACATTTTGGTTTCCTGTGCTTAGGTTGTCACTCTCCATTGTGCTAGTACCCTCATTGATGAATAGAGTCACACCTATTTTGAATTTCCAGATATTCCTAAACTGTCCTGTACCTTTCAGGATTCAGGTACCAATCCATGTCATCCTGCAGCCATGTCTCTGTATTGGCTACCAGATTGTAACTAATCACCTTTACTTATGCTATCAGTTAACCTTTTTGTTTCAAATGCTATGTGCCTTGTGGCAGCTTCATCCTTTACTCTTTTTGTAAATTTTAGTCTTAACTGGTAATTGAGTCTTGGATGCATACTCTTTATCCCTTCTTGTCATGGACTGCATATCATTTCTTGTATTAATATATTTCTTTACGGCCTGGACTGTATTCTTTGAAATATCATGTTTTCCTACAAGTTAACAGCACAACTTACTTTAAAATACTAAGTCATCCTCTGCTTTAACTCTATTTGCATCATTAAAAATATCAATTCTTTAATAACTTTCTGACCTTCATTCACTAAGCTATTCTTTGAAAATTAAGCAATATATGGTCTGTTATGCAATTAATAAAAATTGCATTAAGCCTTCAAAAGATATAAAGTCTCATTATCTGCAAAGAAGCATTTTTCTCAACAAAATCAATTCTATTTTTTACCAACCATTTATTTGCAACCAACCACCTAATCGTCCTTTTTGTGCTTCCATATGAATTACTGTAACTTGATAGTTTTTGCAAGTGAAGCAAGATCTCCTTTAAGTTGCACACACTAAACTTATCACAACTTTTAGTACATAAATTTTTTGTAGATGCTTAAGTAAATCTAGGAAATTATTCTTATAAAGGCAACGTGGTTGTTTCTGACATTCCTGCTAACACAATCATACTGTACAAACTTGATAATTACGACATTGAGGACATGCACAATTTTATTTGCGATTTTTGATGAAAGAGGAAGATTTTTTCTGATTTTTTATTTCTTAATTTTTCTATAACAGCAGAGAAAGTGAATAAATATTGTGACCAATATTTGAAGGAACTGAAACAGATTTAATTTGTACAAAACTATGGGTCAAAAAATAACAAGCAAAAGAAAGTTTATTTTATATGGATTGGGAGTTTGATTTTATAAAGAAGAGATAACCTCTTGCTATTGCTGAAGAAAAAGCAAAGCCAAAGCAATTAGGGATGTCAGCAATATAGATGGATTGATACACAATAATCCTGGAAGAAATGAATAATGAATTTGACTTGCTTTTAACTGTGTTTTGTATGTCAGAGTGTCACCCATTAAAAGATGAAGTAGGTTCTTCCCTTAATAAGCTTAATTTTCTCATGTGAACACAAAAGAATCAGAAGCCATTGGGGACATCAATTACACAGGATGGGGTAATAAAAGCAATGAGTTCCAAACCCAGAAGGAAATCACATTCGATCAACTGTATCCCTGTAGAATAATCTGCCAAGCATCAAGGTTATATCAGAAAACATTACGTCAGACCTTCTAGGAATCAATGGCTGAGGGCAGATTAAATGGTTTGTGCGGCCTCTGGCAAATCTGAAATGGTCCATATGGAATTCTCTCACTTTCGGTCATTTTCTGACCTCAGTTCAGATTAAAAATAACAGTTCAGATGCTAATCAGAGCCTTGAAAGCATTTCAAACAACCTGACTGTATACATTTTTTCCTGATAATATCCTGACAAAATGTATGAGAAACAGTTTTTCACAAAGATTGTTGAAGTCATTTAATTGAACTCACTTAACTTGAACATGATGGGCTCACATAGACCACCCATTTTACATCTCATCTAAATAAATGTTAAAACATTGAAACTAACAATGTAAAATGGCAACTAATCCACTTTCATCTATGTTCTTCTGAGCAGATTAAGCTAAACTGAATCTTGCCTATGTTTTTTTAATTGTTACAGATATGGAATGGACAGCATTGAGCACTTGCTTGTCCACAATCTACAATACCAATTTTCCTTTTTCTTTTGAAATTTTCCACATTAGTATTTCTCTAAGTAATACTTCTGCTTTTCCTTTAACTGACTAACCTTTGCTCATTAAGTAACAATTTTGACAAATGGCTACATCAAATGCATACTCATAGTGTCATTGATTTATACAGCACAGAAACAGTCCCTTTGGTCTAACTCACCTGCACCCTGATCAGATATCCTAACCTAAACTACTCCAATTTGCCAGCATTTGCCCCACATCACTCTAAACCCTTCCTATGCATGTACCCACCCAGGTGCCTTTTAAATGTTGTCGTTGTACTAGCCTCCTCTAGCAGGTCGTTCCATGCACAGAGCACACTCTGCAAAAAAAAGGTTGCCCCTCAGGTCCCTTTCAAATCTTTCTCCTCTCACTTTAAACCTGTGCCCTCTTGTTTTGGACTCCCCCACCCTCGGAAAAAGATTTTGGCTATTCAGCCTATTAGTGCCCTTCATGATGTTATAAACTTCTATAAGGTCACCCCTCAGCCTCTGACGCTCCAGGGAAAAAAAGCACCAGCCTATTCAGCCTCTCTCTATAGCTTAAGTCTTCCAAACCCAGCAATATCCTTGTCAATCTTTTCTGAACCCTTTCATGTTTAACAACATATTTCCTATAGCATTGAGACCAAAATTGAATGCATCCTGTTTCAAGGTTGGCATCTACAGAGGAACCTCGATTACCTGAAGGACATGGGCAGGAAGTACTTTGTTCGGTTAATTGAATTCCGGATAATCGAATGCCGGTTAGTATAGTTTAGCCAAGCATTGGGTCCTTGCAATCTTGCCAGATAATCCATTATTCGGATAATCGAATGCTGGATAATCGAGGTTCCTCTATGTACTCTTTAGAATTGCCTAGAGGAAGGGACTATAAGTGGCACAAGCATGATATTCCCCTTTGAATATATTTTCCCTGTTAAGATGCATTCCAGCTTCCATTATCAATAGGTGTTCCATTGCAGAGAGATTTTTTAAAATATAGATCTCGGGATTTGTAACTATTTTAATCAACCTGTTCAGAAATGTTATGATACACATCTGGGACAGGTGCAACTTGAACCTATTCCTTCTGGCTCACACTGCCACTGTGCCTGAAAAACCTCTGAAGAATGTTACAGCTAATATTGTACAATGTATGCCAAAATCAGAATAATATCTCTAGACCAATGAACCAAGTGTGAAGCACTCTCAGGACTTTTAAATGCAGAATGTTATGCATTTTTGGACAACTCAAGCTGCCTGTGATGACCTTGTAGAGTGGGTTTCATAAGTCAAGACCTTAATGCATTTAGTATGCTTCCAAATTTTGCTGACTTGATGGATTGAGGCAAACACAGCAACAGATTACAAATGTACCCTCAATGTGAGAGAAGACCCAAAACTTCATATCAGACAAACAAAAATAGGCAATTTCTCCCAGCAGCAATAGCAAAGAGCTAGGAACAAACTGCATCTTCTATTGTGTAAAAGAAATAAAATGCTTGTTTAGTGACATTTTTGATCCAGGAGTAGACAGTTTGGAAATCACAGTTCTGTTTACCATACATACTGGTGTAAGAGCGAATTCTTTTAGACTATTTTTAAGGTTAAATTTATGGTGTCGACTATTACATGGGTACTATTTTTGAGGGGCTGAAATTCATGCTACAGTCCAAAGTACCGTATCATTAGTAGAAGCCCAATTGATCTCTAAAGAAAGAAAGAAAAAAAATGTTGATCTCTTATTGCTAGAGGACTAGGATTGACTTTTATAAGAGACATATGGAAAATTCCAGATTTTTTGGCCAAAAATAGGATTCGGCTTTTACATGAGATCGACTTTTACTCGAGTGTATACGGTAGTTGCTTTCTGAAAGGAATTCATGTGTTTTTCTCCGAGGACAGAGCGTTAAAACAATACCCAAATGCTGCCTGGGGATTCAGTTCTTTGGGATTTAACTAACCAGCTCCCTAAAGGAAATCATCACATATTAATTGCAACAGGGATTCCCTCCTGGATTTGAAATGCTGGTTGCATCTGAAGTTGACAGACACTTGTGTCATTAAGTGTTCTTCTTGGGACCAAACTATTTGATATGTAAGCCAAATAGATATAAACAGACCCCATCAGTTGAAAGTTGTTTTTCACATTGTTCAACTAGATGGCGATGTAAATTCCTAGCACGATTTCCCACTTGGTAGGAAGAATTTCATTGTGTCTTGAATCATGCCTTGGAATCCTAAAGGAATGGTTAGATTTGTGCATATTTCCTCTGTTTCACTCCAACTCTTCTTTTTTAATTGTCTGTTTCAGCAAAGGGCTTTGAGTCTCACGATTCTCAACATGGCAGTCTACTGACAACTGTGTTTATTCCCCATTTCTAGCTACTCAGAGAGTGGGCTCTTGTACCATCTATATGATGGCTCCTAGCAACTCTATGTTATTGCTTTTGTAATAACCATCTATTTTGTTTTTAAAGCATATTGCAGACAATATGTTTCTGTGAGACACCTGCTCATTAAAACAAAAAAAATTATGATCCATCAAGCCTGATTCCTGACTGGGATCTAATATGTCCAGTAACAACATGTGTTGGTATACCTCCTGATTCTGCCTGGCTTGTTATGTTCCTCCAGCGTCCTGCTTGTCTACCTGGGATAATAACAGCAGCATACAGAATTGTACAACTTTTAAACCACAGGAGTTGTAGGTCTATCTATGGAAACTTTATTTTGTTGAGAATTGAAGAAATACAAAGTTTGTGCGAAGATTTGTAGCTCGGTTGCTCGTTGTTGTGGTTCTGTTCGCCGAGCTGGAAGTTTTTGTTGCAAATGTTTCGTCCCCTGGCTAGGCGACATCATCAGTGCTTGGGAGCCTCCTGCGAAGCGCTTCTTTGATGTTTCCTCCGGTGTTTATAGTGGTCTGTCCCTGCCGCTTCCGGTTGTCAGTTTCAGCTGTCCGCTGTAGTGGTTGGTATATTGGGTCCAGGTCGATGTGTTTGTTGATGGAGTTTGTGGATGAATGCCATGCCTCTAGGAATTCCCTGGCTGTTCTCTGTCTGGCCTGCCCTATGATAGTAGTGTTGCCCCAGTTGAAGAAATACATTGATACATAGCATTCTTTCTGACAATCTAGATCTACAGTTCGAATGAACATAACTGTTGCTGACATGCATATCAAAGAAAATACTTTTATGAATGACAGCTTTATAAATGTTATTAACATTTTACTTCTCTAATTCTTCTGTATGTAATCAACTCAGTTCTCTCTTCTCAACATAGTAAATAATTTAGAAAAGATTGGAGAGTATATTAAATGCATAATGCTCTAAGGATCTATCCCTTGAAATGTATTTAAATTGACGTACAAGGAATGGAATTAGAGAAAAGAAATTACAGGATTAAACTTAATATTTTAATATAATCTGATGCTTCTAACCTTCACTAATGTGACATTTAAATCTCAGTAGAATTGTGGAGCTGCATGAATTGGATATCTTAGCCATTTATTTCTATTGTGTATCCTCTCTGGATAGACCATAATCTGAGCAATCTCCAGAGTGCGATTTTACTCTGCTTTTGATACAATGAAATGTTCTTCAATCCAGTTAGGGTATTGCCAGTAAGACCAAAGATCATCCATGTATTAACACAAAGGTTATTTTAAGTTCAGATCTCTGGGGCCCAAATGAATCTATTAATTACAATACTTACTAAAGAAGCTGACTACAGTTCATAATTTGCCTTAATTGACAAAATTAGGGAAAATATTCAGAAAACAAATTAGTTGCTTGCTCAAATTCATAACAAATAAAATAAAGCCAACAGAGACATTTTTAAATAGCTTTAAATGAAGCACTTGATTTATAAACTATTTAGAAACAGCATGAAATCATAAGTATTGCAATGCAAAAGTGTTCAATAGATTTGCATAACATTTACAAACTTTCGAATGGAAGTAGGAAGCTATCCAGATCTACAACTGGGACTTAAAAGTAAAATACAAACATATCTAAGTTATTTCATTCTCACAATTAGATTTGAAAAACACACAAATAACTTCCTAACTATCAAAAATAGTGTACTGCAGAATTAGGAATCTGATTTAAACATTTTGTTTGCTTCTGAATGTTGTTCACTGACTCTCATGGAACCAGAAGGAGATGTCTGCCATTTTTCTGTATTTATTCTTCCATTTGAATGAGATGTTAATAAATTGTTGTTCAGCTTTACGCTGGATGCAGAATGTAGAATGTTAGTCTATTAGACTACGTAAGCAGTGTTCTGGTTTATCAGATAAAATGGTGAATTCTTTTTAATTTGTACAATTACTGTAAACATTGACTTCAATATTGTATAAAAAATCAACAAAATTTATGTTTTGTAATGTGGTTTTCTCAATAAGTATATTGTAAAATTCACCAAGGACATTTGGTGATTACAAAAAGTCATGTGAGGCAGCAACAATCAGTCTGGTAGCTATGTTTAACTCAGCCTTTAGAAGAAATGATTTCCGACTGTATCTTTGCGCTGTAAAACAGCCAAGAACAAAAGGAATCATTATTGTCAATGTCTTTTTTATTAAAGTGATGGGAGTGCCTGGGACAGGATTTATTCAAATGAAATGAGTGAAGTGAAAAATCATCCTTATGGCCATTACTATTATTCAAAATGAATTGAACTCAACAAATTACTAGTTTCACACCAGATATAATTACCTAATCCACCCCCACCCCACCCCCCTCCGCCCACCAAAAATGTATTCCACACACTGGATCCTGCACTTTGTACTGCCAGGCAATGGACCACAATTTGCAAATAAATAATTTCAAAATTTCACGTGATTTCATTCACATTACCATTTCACCTCACTACCCTCAAGGAAATGGATGATCTGAGAGAGGGATATGAATATTTCAATCATGATTCACACAAGTAAAAACAAAAAAAATCGCCATCAACTCAAAGCTTTAAGTTGCTAGTTCATTGTTTGTTAAAGTCAGCGATAAATTAATCTTGGATAGGGCCTCTGGTTTCTAAATGCAAATTTCAAAAAAGAACATACAAACAAAAAAACCTACAATAAAAGTCTTTCTACTCTTGACTTATTGATGGAGACGTAGGGAAGTTTGCATTTTCTCTGTTCCCTATAGTATAACATGGGGAAAAGAAATACGCAGCAAAGAAGACAAATCCAAACACTGACTCATCTCTGAAGGTTTTACTCAAAGGAAAAGAAGAGAAAGAAGTGCTCTCTCTTGCTGTAGTTTTCTGTCTTTTGTCCTACGCTTGCTTTGTCTCACTCCTTGCATGGAATTAGATCCATAATATGTCATTCCTGATAGCAGGCTCAGATGTTGGTGGCATTTCTGCCTCAGAAGCCAGCACCCACACGATTCAGGAGAAAAGTGAAAGGAGCAGCATCAGGCAGATGAGGCATGGGCATTAACATTGGTGGATCCAGCCACCAGGTGACAATTCAGCAGATCTGGATGGAGAAGCAGGTGGGGGTGGCTATGGAAAAGCCACCTGGACAAGCAGCCAGGCTGTATACCAAGGGCCTACCTTTTGGTCACTTTCTTTGTGCCAGAGGTTTGTTTTGTACATCCTTGCATTCCTATCCACCCATTCACACCTCTCCCCTATTAATCATGATTGTGCTAGGACTCACCTCCCCCTACACCATCCCCTTCACATCCAAAACTCCTTCCACATCACTTTGGAGATGTAAATATCTAGATTTTGTTTTGTTTTGCCCGCAGTACAGGCAAATCATCCCATATAAAGTGCATAAGGGTAAAAGAAAGGAGTGAGGGATACAATGCTATGTCTGCAGAGAAGGTGCACAAATACATAACTTGCTTCTCAGCAGAATAACTGAATGTACTGGAAACAAACAGACAAACTGGGGGAAATCCAACCAATAATTTTCTCACATAATGTTGGGTGTGACTGGTTGTGATTTACCAAGAAGAGTTAACCTGTGAACTGGGTGCTGACTTGTTGAAGTGGCCTACTGTTACCTTCCTGCATTTCATGGATGTTGTGGTTGCTCTGCTTTTGTTTTTGGCATTTGTGTTAAATCTCAATTAATTTTGCCAGAACAACGTGCCTGATTGGTATTGTGCTATTGATTAATTTGCAGCATGCCAAGTAGATACCTAACAGGCTGAAAATTATCGATTTGCAAATTGAAAATCTCTTTATGGTGCATTCATCTTCATTGTTGCAGTTTTCCTTTTACTTCTTCTGCACAAAGCAAATTGACACAGCCAACTGAGATCTGTACTCAAAGGTATCAGAAATATTGAAGCATGTGGCTAAGACCATGGCCAAATGGAACCCTAATCCTGTTGCATTCTTTGTGTGAGGTGCGTGTGCCATGAAGAACCAATCTGCAGACCATCTGGCATAACAACACAGGCAGAGCATCAGCATTACCGGGAAAGTAGCTGACCAGAATATTATACTACTGCCTCGCAATAGTCAGAGCAGCTGGATATTAACCATCAGGATGAGATTGACGGGAAGGAAGGGAGAAGAAGTGATAAAGCTGAATGGAGAAGCTCCCATCTTCAGCTATGGACACCAGGCAGCGGAAAATCAATTGGACTATAGGAGCATGGAAACAGGGGTAGGCCTTTCAGACCCTCAAGCCTGTTCCACCATTTAATGAGATTATTACTGATCCATTGCCTAACTCCATAGACCTGCCTTTGTCCTATCTGCCCTAATAACTTTGATTAACAGATATAAAACTAACAACCAATCCAGCAACAATGGTCAGCTGGAGTTTTCTGCACCTGGGCACCTTCACTCAGTCACCCTCACTACTCTCACTCAGTCACTCACTCTCACACTCACCCATTCGCCTTCACTCTGGTCAGTCACTCAGTCACCCTCAGTCAGATACTCACCCTCATTCTCATCCACTAACCTTCACTCTTGGCAGTCAGTCACTTGCTTACCCTCTCTCAATCAGCCTCTTTCACTCAGCCATCTCACTTACCCAGCCACTCAGTGGCCACACTTACCTTCACTCACTCATTCTCACTCTATCATTCAGCTGCAATCACTCACACATAGGAGCCTGGGCAGTGATGCCGGAATCAGTGAGTGGAAAAGGGATGGGGGAACCAAATCGAGGATGAGAGAACTAATTTTCTCTGCAATCTCTGTCTTGGCTGTCTTGGACTGGCCTGAGGGTCTCCTCAGGAAAACAACCAATGGAGCAAGCCATAGAGAGCCTGCTTAGATGGACCAGAAAGCCCAGAATTCAGACAGAGAGAACCCAGAGAAGTGCACCTTGTGTGAGGGAGACCAGAGGGTTAGAGTCAGGGCTAGGGTTAGGGTTAGGGTTAGGATTAGGACTAGGGTTAGTGTAACGAGTAGAGTTAGGGGTAGGGTTAGGGTTAGGTTATGACTAGAGTGAGGGCTAGGGTTAGGGTAAGGGCTAGGGTTAGGGTTAGGACTAGCATTAGGGCTAGAGTTAGGGCTAGGTTTAGGTTAGGGTTCGGGCTGGAGTTAGGGTAGGGATTAGGATGATGACTAAGGTTTGGGTTAAGATTAGGGACAACCCAAGAAGCAAGACAGGAGACGATCCAGGAAACAGTCCTGAGAGAGCCTGGTGAACAGGTTTGGGAAGACTGAAAACCTGGTGGAGAAGGCAGGAATGACGGGGTGAGGTGTGTTGGGGGGAGCGGGCATGAGGCTTAGGTGTGGGGTAGCAATATTCAGGCAGGCCTTGAGAAAGACTACCACAGCTGGCGGTGAGGCTGGCAGAGGCATGGCACAATTTATCAGTGCCAGCGGCAAATGCCATGAGAACAAGGGGGGAATTTGAAAGAGGCCAGATAAGCTGGGGAGAGGAGCGGTGAGCTGGGGAAGAGGCCAGGTGAGCACTCGTACAGTTAAAATGATTTAATGTTTTGGCCAGGAAAGCCACCCAGTACCAACAGCTTCTTAGTCAGTATTATTAACCACTAGCCGCAGCTGGAATGTCAACCATTTCTAACTGGAAGAAGTTACAGTTACTCAGCAACTGGGATTAGATGTTCCCAACTGGTTTTCCATAAGGACTGTTTCAAACATTCCGGTTTAACTGCACTTTTCTTCTGGAGGTCATCCCAGAATGGGGGGAGGTATTTTCCTGAGGAGACCCTCAGGCCAGTCCAAGACAGCCAAGACAGAGATTGCAGAGAAAATTAGTAACCATGGGTCACCACCACACACATTAGGGGCAATGCAGAAAAAAAGATCAATAATCTAATTTGGTCCATCTGGAAAGTGTAATTTTGTCTCTCATATGGACATTAGGCGGTGTATTTATGTGCATGCAACTGGCTGTGTGATTAAATGCGTGATGAATTCAGGATTACAAAGTACTTGAGACTAAAGCATGTGACAGTTTCAGTTGAGTAAGCAACTGTCAATGACCAATACATGTGATGGGAATGCATGCAGACAAAGGGGCTCAGTTTTGTTGAGTCCAAAGTCGCTACTTTGTGCTACATAATGGGCAGACCCATAACCTGAGGAAAGGGTGGAGACAAGCAGATGGGTGCCTGATCAAGGTTCTCAGTACTGCTGAGGAACACGCCATCCAGATTGCAAAAGGGCAGGATTGCTGAGTGGTAGCTGAACCCAAAGCTAGAGTGGCAAGGCATCAGAGTGAGTCCATCTGACCTGCTGTTGCCACACGATTGCTCAGGGCCAAGCCAAGCATTGTGTTTTGATCATAGACTCTGTTTCTTTTTGTCCTTCTTTATAGGTCCCCACAATCCAAACACCAGACCTCAGTACATGTGACCCCAAGGGTCCACCATCACTTCCCCTCCCACACCATCCACAAGTTGTAATAGCCACCCAGGTCATAAGAGGTCAAATATAGAATCAGAGCGTCATTTTTGTGAGCATAGCACAGATAGATTCCAGTATAGTATAGTGTAGGGGGAGGCTTTGACAGTTGAGATCTCAGACACTTGGAGGATTGCTGGATCCCACTGAGTCCTAAGCTGACGATGGGATTCTGGTCATGGACACAACAAGCCTGTTGGAAATGCAGAACAGGGAGTGGAAGTATATGGCAGAAGTAACAGGAATTAATGGACTGGAATGGTGGGTATAGCACACTCAAGAATTTATGAGAGCACGATGTTGCAAAAGTACGTTTTACAAAATTCATGTCTAAAGAACTGTCATATTAGACAGGAAATGGTAACTGTGTTTTCTCTTTACAGATGTTGCCAAACCTGTTGAGTTTCTCCAACCCTCTTTGTTTTTATTTCAGATTTCTATCAACACAGTATGTAGCTTTTACAGCAGTATTTATATGATTGATCCTGTTTAGGTATTTGGTGACTCCCAGGATATTGATAGTCATGACTTAGTGATGTTAATACCATTGAACATCAAGCAGAGATGGTTAGACTCTGTCTAGGAGATCAGTATTCAGCACTTCTGTGGTATTGATTTCACTTGCAACAGATCAACCCAGACCTGAATGTTGCCCTGGCCAATTGAGTGTTTCATTATTTAAGGATTTATAAATGGAACAAAAATGCATGCATTTCTTCTTTCTCTAACTGTTTTTGATTCTTTTATTCTTTTTCTTTCTTTTTCTTCTTCTGCTGTTTCCTTTCTGCATGAAAACTGGAAACCATTTCCCTCTTAAAAACAAGTTTGCACTGATCCAGTAACAATTGCTATGACAACGGTTGTAATTAGCATGGTAGCTTCCTTCTTCCCAGCAAATAAACTCACGTAGCTACAGATGCTACCTTACATGATGTCATTCCTGGATATTTTCCTTACAAATCACATTGGGGCACTTAAAAACCAGTTCTAACTCGAGGCTTGGTTTCAGTTTATTTCACATCGCATTGACCATTCAATACATTCCAAAGGAACTCAATTTTTAAAATATATGTTATAACTCTTGTTGAACTAAGTCACTAGAATTCTCAAAGACATTTCAGAAAGGGTTACAAGTCTTTAGCCACTGGGGAAAACTCTCTGTTGTTTAGTGTCAAACCAGCCACAAAGAAAGATGATTGTGTTGTAGGAGGTCAGTAATATCATCACCAGGTCATCTCTGTAAGGGTTCCACAGGGTAATGTCCTCAGCACCAGCCACTTTCAGCTGCTTCAATGACATTCCCTCCATCATCAAG
This sequence comes from Chiloscyllium plagiosum, assembly GCF_037043375.1. Classification (NCBI taxonomy): domain Eukaryota; kingdom Metazoa; phylum Chordata; class Chondrichthyes; order Orectolobiformes; family Hemiscylliidae; genus Chiloscyllium; species Chiloscyllium plagiosum. The sequence continues at coordinate 45,683,495 of NW_028270145.1, forward strand.
TCTGCACAATGTTCAGCACCATTTGCAACTCTTTGAATACTGAGGCAGTCCTTGGCTAAATCAGCAAGACCTGAACAATATCCAGGCTTGGACTGAGAAGTGGCAAGTAACATTCACACCACAAACGTGCCAGCAAATGACCATCTCCAACAAGAGGGAATCTAATCATCATCCCTTGCTATTCAAAAGCATCATCATTACTGAAGTCTCCCACTTTCAACATCCAGGGAGTTACCTTTGACCAGAAACTGAACTGAACTAGCCATTTAAGTACTGTAGTTATCAGAGAAAGTCAGAGGCCAGGAATCTTTCAGTGATTAATTTATCTCCTGATTCCCTAAAGCCTGCTCACCATTTACAAGTCACAAGTCAGCAGTAGAAAAGTGTGGCACTAGAAAAGCACAGCAGGTCAGGCAGCATCCGAGGAGCAGGGGAATCGACATTTCAGCCATAAGCCCTACATCATCACTTTCTCTCACAAGTCAGGAGTGCATTTGGCACGATACCTACCTGCCAGCATGAGCGCAGTTTCAACTACACTCAATAGCTTGACACCATCCAGGACAAAGCAGCCCGCTTAATTGTTTGTGGATGTGGTGCCATTCACTACTTTCACAACCAGAACTCAGAAGCAGCACGTGGACTGCAGTAATTCAAGAAGACAGCTCACAAACTGGAGGGTAACTGAGAATGGACAATAAGTTTTGGCCCAGCCAGTAATGAATGCCCATGTCACAAAAATGAATTGTTGGAAAAAACTGGGCAAAATTTTTAACTTATCCAAAAGAGTTAAAATCCACTTCAAGAGTTAAAATTTGACGTGTGCTCTAATAAAATGGAAATCGGCTGTTGCCATTGGGGAATGAACAAGAAAAGTTGGGAACATACTTTGGAACAAAGAAAACCAAAACTTAAACTACAAGCCAAAGAGCTACGTACTAAATATAACTAAGCTGTAAGTGATTGAATTGATATAAATCAAGAGAATACACTCTGTTCCAAAAACATATAGTAGGATAACAATTTGATGGAAATGGTTCTGACCTATAGTGGCAAAGGAATATTTAAAGGCACGACTTTCGTGGGGACAAATTACTTTATTAGCTAATCACTTTGGGAGTAACAATATGGACAGGCAGAATATTATAAATGGTCCAATTTTGAGCATTACAAGAGCAATGAATGGGTGGCAGTGTATTCATAAATCTTTGAAGAGGTTGGAGCAAATTGATAAACCCATTATGAGACATTTGGTTCCATTAATATGGGCAAACACTAAAGTCTCACTAAACCTTTTCAAATCACTGGTTGAGCCATAGATGGAATAATGTAAACAATTCTATGCAAAGCATTATGTTTTGGACATATAGGAATTATAAATTTACAAAGGTCCTGCAGAATTTACAGAGGTAAACAAAGATAATACCAAGGATGAGAGACTTCAGTTATGTAGAAAGAGCGTAGAAGCCAAGAAATTTACCACAAAGCAGATAGGGCAAGCGGGCACCTAATAGAAGTATTTAACAGAACAAGGAGTTCTGATAGAGCAAAACTAAGGAGAAACTATTTTCCATGACAAATGGATATGTAGCAAAAGCTACATATAACTGGAGAGAATTAAGGGTTTATTTTTAAAGTGCTTTAATATCTCGAGCAGACTATCTAAAAGTATATACCTTGAAGATGATTAACTTACAAGATTACAAGGTAGAAGCAACATTTGGAGACATTTTCTTTCACATTATTTTTGGGTTTTCTTTGCTGCCTAATGTAGCCATCCGGATTGTTCAAATATGGACAGTTAAGCATTTCGACCAATAACTGACCAGCTCTAGGTCCTGTTCATTTCAATCTGCCAGATTCCTGGCCAAGTGGAACTATGTGAGAAACAAGCCAGGTGCCTGGTTTAAATTTAAATCATGCGGCAAATTATGGTGCCAGAGGAAAGCTAACCACATCATCAAGGCTAAGTGTTACAACCAACACTTTCCTGGGATTCTGAAAAAGCTTGTAAGTATCAGGCTTAGTAAATGAGCCATGTTTAACTTGATGGACCATCTATGTGCTGGTAATTTGACCATTACCTTAAAGTCACCAAGTCAAGGAGGTTTAATACAATTCTCACCTCTCACCAAGGAGAACCACATGTGAGCTAAACTATTGTTCAAGATCTTCATGAATCAGGGCTGCATATCTTCCAGTACAACCACAAGCAATTATTCCATGAAAGGCCCATTAAATGTAGTGAACACAACAATGAAAGAATTCACCCCCCTACGCTATTTGACCTCCCTGTTATCAAAAATAATCTCTTATTCATTATTCCCCTTTTCTTCCAAAACAATGGGCAATTTGGAGGAATTACTAATGGAATCACTTATCATAGGGAAGATTCTGTCCAGACACAAGACAGGTGAAGCTTTAAAATGAAAACATCACTTTCCAACTGTGTTAACATTTTGGATTGACCTTCAACCATATATCGACCTCAGGTACACCAAGTGGAAACCTTAAAAAATAATTAAAAAGACACATTACTGAAACATATCAGACAAATCCTTATATCCCACCCAAAACAGACACAAAGGCAGCAGACATGGAGTAATAATGCTCATTAATTAGCTTAACCATTCTAATGTTTTGATTGCATTAGTTTGAAAACACCTCAACAAGACATGAGGAAATGAATCCTTCAGGGCAGCACCACAAGAAAATGTTTTTGACTTCAAAATACTCTAGCCAAAATATGGACGGTTAAAATAGACTGAATAGCTTCCATCTATGCTGTAAACTTTAATGGTTTAAACCTAAAGCAGATTATAATCAGGATCACGATCCGATGTAACTGATTTTCATCCACTTATTTTTCAGCAGTGCACTCAAAAATAGGTCATCATTTTTCCTGTTCAGGTTGGAGAATAAATCCAGTCATGTTTAACTCCTTTACAGCTTGTGAACAAAAACAAATTCAATATGTATTGCTGCTGATTATATTAAGCTGGCAATAATCCAGCTGTCAAAGATAATAGCGGAACTTCCTAGATAGTGTCCAAGGTGATAGTTTAGGCAGTTACATAAATTCAGCTTATTACAATCCAACTGAAAATAAGTGAACAAACACCTAATCAAGTAACCAAGATGCTAAACAATCCAGTTGTCATAAAACTGTTCCGGCTCCCTTTGAAATCACAGAATAAGGCAAGCAGGTGTCAAGGGTTATATCTTAAGGTACGTAACTATTAATAACTCTCTGATATTAGGCTTTGTGATGTCTAGTAGTTATGACAAACACCATATGGGTAAAGAGCATCTCTGAATGGGTTGATATTGATGGGTAAATAGAGCTTGAATCAGTTCAGGAAACCCAACATTGTGATTTATTTCAGTTGTGAAAACAAATGTCTGCTTTGGTAATCCCTTGCTTTTCTTGCCTTACATTTTTGTAGTGGGAAAACTCAGATACGAAGCAGACAAACATTTTCCTGAGGTCGGGATTACCATTGTGTGGAGTACAGAAAGTTTGAATTTCCTTCCCCTTGTTATTTTTGAGTGCTGTGCAATATTTAGAAGCATTCAAAAACACATCTCTTAGAGAGTTTGTGACCACTGGAGAAACTACTGAAATGTTTGGAACATTCTGAAAGTTACATAATAAATGTTTTGACACACTCAAATCTCACTATTAAAGTTGTGTGATAATTTAGATGCAGTGATTGATTATCGGGCTCTGTCCTGTGCTCATAAGTTCTTCACTACATTACTTAGTAATGTGTAAGTAATGACATGAATTTGGAATTTGTTAATCTCTGGAGAAAGTGCCATAATGCATTCGAACTATAGAAAGATGTGTTGGGAAGCCCTCCTATTTGTTTTATTTTGACTCAGATTTAACTTTCTTGCTATCTTTTAATTATAAAAAGTATTGCTGAGCTTTTGTTTAATTTAAGAGATGTGACCATGTGTTCAACTCCATTAAATGACAGACAATCTATATGAAATGGGAAAGACATAATCTAGTCTTATAGCTTTGGGAAGGTCAATAGCTACATGTTAATATTTTGATAGCGGATGCCATTCTGAATGCTTGACTGAGTTTCAAAATATTTGGAGTATGAATGTAGCTGATCCAGTTTAACTTCTGGTCAGTGTTGGATGTTGATTGTGGAGGACTCAGTCATGGCAATGCCAATGAATATAAAAAGAAGATGGTTATGTTATCTCTTGTTGTGGATGGTCATTGCCTCGTATTTGTGTGACCACCGATCAGCCCAAGCATGAATGTCACCTAGCTATGGCTGTAAATGGACACGGACTGCTTCAGTATTCAATGAGTAATGAAGGGTACTGAACAGTGTGAGGTGAACATTCCCACTCATAACCTTATGCAGGGAAGGCTTTTTTGATAAAGCAACTGAAGATCGTTGGGTCTAGGATACTATCCTGAGGAACTCTTACAATGATGCACTAAGATCAAAATGACTGACCTCCAACAACAACAATCATTTTTGCTTGTGCTAGTGATAACTGCGATCAATGGAGAATTTTCCCCTGATTCTTATTGTCGTGGACATTTCTTTTTCTTTAAAAAAAAAATCATGTAATATTAACAGCGCATCTTCACAAAATGGACACAGTAGAGCTTGATTTCTTTTGTGCTTCCTGTGCAGACACAGAAAAGTCTGAGTTTATCTCCAAATCATTACTTAAAAAGCAATTGAAGAGATTTAAAATTGTTTGACGATTGTTAGAATTGCTGTCCCAATGAAGATGGGATTTCAGATAACAGATTAACCTCCTGAATGATTTTCTAATCCAAGCTGATTCTAATTCACTCTCTCTTTCTCTCTCCATGAATATGATCATAGCTAGCACTGGGCAAAACAGATCTCAGAGTGAAGCCTTCCTTGATATAACAAGATTAGAATTGTTTTTCTTTCTGTTTACCATGGAAGTCAGTCACTGAACACATTCACAAGAGGCTGCCAATATACATTTAACAAAGTAACATAAAAGTTAATTATACAAAAGAATAAAAAATGTTATGCGATGCAAGACCTATTTGGAACAAATTCATTACAAATAGCAAAAATGTAGAGTCAAACCTTTAGTACCCATAAAGTTCTTGCAGACACTCAAACTTCAGTGAAGGGCACACAATCTCCATCTAAAGTCCCTTGTTCAGCTGGCAAGAATATTATTGTCTAGTTATAAGCAAATTTCTACATTCATGGTATAGTATTTTCTTTGGTTAATGGCATTTCCTGAGACTTTTAAACATATTTGATGATTCAACTCACTTACTACTTAGCACAGCTTTCTTAACCTCATGTCTTCAATAGCTTTTGCACATGTCTTTCTCTCTGACACTTCTGTAGTATCTGTTTTTAGATTTCTTCAAAGTAACTCAGGACCTATTCCCAGCCCTGACTATTTGGATTAATATAACAACACCTCTGCTGTTAAGGATCTCTTCCCTCCCAAAATAAACACACACGCGGATAAATGAATATGTTTCTGGATCCCTTGTTGTCTGTGTCTCTCTGGATTGTAAAACTCAAGTCAATAAATAATCTCACGTCTGGTTTTGCTGTGTTCAGTAAAACCTGGGAGGAACATTTGCAAAATTTAAATGAAATGTTTGATCAGTTGCAAAGAGTCCATTTGATCATTAACTTGGCAAGAAGTGAATTTGACAAGGTAAACATGATTTATTTGGCCCATAGTGTGGGGCAAGACCAAATAACATCTAGAGATGCAAAAGTAATGATTAACTTAGATTGTTCCATGCTGAAAGCAAAACAGAAAATTTTCAGGTATATTGGCCAAAGTAGATTATATTGGAAGTTGGTTCCTAATTTTAACACCATACACTCTTGGGCAAGTTTGTTCCAAACAAAAAAAAACAGCGGGAGGAACCAGTCTCAAATTTCAACGTTGACATTTTAATTATCTGTAAGATTACATCTGTTCAGATACACCTTGTTTAAACAGCTAGAAACATCCAAACTCTATTGTCTCCAATGAATCAAGAGAATTCTCAAGAATGCTCAGGTTTCATTCACCATCTTAAAGACTACATAAGCAAATGGTTTAATTCTTTTCATCTTGTTACAACTAAGTACATGTCATATCATGTGTGTGTGTGTGTGTGTTCATGTGTGTTCCATTTTGGATGTTGTGAGAAATAAACTTTTACCTTTTGAGTTATAAGAAAGCCTGATTTGTATTGTTCTTTAAAGTCACAGAATGAAAGGGGAAAAATAGTTCTGTAAAATATATCAGGTTATGATCAGCTGGGGTGTTAGAAGAGGTAGGGTGGAAATTATGCCACATCTCTCCCCATTCCTAAAATCATTGACTGCAATCATCCTGGGTCTTCTTGATATCACTCTCTCCATCAGGTGCTGCCTTAATGTCTAGGGCATCATTGTTGACTCACCTCAGGAGATCAGCTCTTTTGCCCATATTTGAACCAAGGCTGTATTAAGATCAGGAGTAAATGACTGGAAGAACCCAACTGAGTATTAGGGAGCAAGTTATTTCTCTGTAAGTGTTGGTTGATAGTGCTGTCGACTTCACTTTGATCAAGTGGAGGGCTGTAATTGGCTGGCTGGATTGGATTTGTCCTGTTTTTCTGGAAACCATATGCCTAAGCAATGACCAACATTGCCATGTAGCGAAACTGGAACAATTCAGTTCGGGGTGCAGTTTAGTTTTGAATTTACATCTTCAGTACTGTTGCCAGAATGTTGTCAAAGCTCATAGTCTTTGCAGCACCCTATGTCTTTTAGCAGTTCTTTTATGTCATATGGAATAAATTGAATTGACTGAAGACAGGCATTTGTCATACTGAGGACCTCAGGAAAATGTCAAGCTGGATCCTCCATTGGGAACTTTTAGCTAAAGATGGATGAAAATGATACAGCCTACCTTGGTTCATTGATGTGTTGGACTCTCCCCACTATATTGAGCATTGGGGTATTTATGATACTTTCTCCTTCAATTAGTCTGTTAATTGTTCACCACCATTCCTGACAATGAGGCAAGACAGCAGACCTTGGATCTGATCTATTGGTTGAGGGATTGTTTAACTCTTCCATTGTTTGACTTGTGTCTAGTCTTCTGTTTCAGCTATACGAGGTTGACATTTCATTTTTAGATAAACCTGGTTTTGGTTCCTGGCATGCCCTTCTACACTCTTCATTGAGCCAGTGTAATCTTCAGCTTAATGCTAATGGTAGGCTGGGGATTTACTAGACTAGATCGTGAGTGAATGCAATTCTGCTGCTACTGATAACTCACAGTGTCTCATGGATGCCCAGTTTTCAGTTGTTAAATTTGTTCAAATCTGTTTCATTTAGCACAGTGGTACTGTTGTAAAACACAATGAAGATGGAACTTGGTGTCCACAAGGGCTACATGTTGCTCGCTTCTACCAATACTGTCATGACAGATGCATCGGTAGTAAGTAGATTGGTGAGGATGATGTTGAGTTGGTTTCCCCCTCTTGTTAGTTCCCTCCCCACATACTGCAGGCCCAGTTTAGCGGTTATGTCTTTTAGGATTAGGCCAACTCAGTTGGTAGTGTCGTTCTTGGAGATAGACATTGATGACTTTCACCCTAAGTGTGTCCTGTACTCCAAGAGATTACTTTGAGACAACCAGATTGAGGTATAAGGAAACAAATCTCTGAGGGCAACATAATAAGAATGTTTTTGGTTTTTGGAATACATTAACAAAAAATTGTCATAAATAAAATGGACTGAACAGCTTCTATCTATGATGAAAAATTCTGAGGGTTTAAATCAGGGCAGATTACAATCAGGGTGAAGACCTTATGTAACTGTTTGATCAATGTTTTTCTCCCCGGTGCACTACTTCAATTATATGCAATGTTTTTGACTGTTTGAGTGAGGAAAATAAACCTGATCATGTCTAACTCCAGCTAGTGAACAAAGTTCAATGTGTATCAGCCCAGATTGCATTGGCAAAAATCCAGTGAGTGTCAAACAGAATAGTGTCAAGGTGATATATCGGAAGTTTCCCAAGTTTAGTAGTCATCGCATTAGCATCCAACTGACAATTCATGCAAGGATACCAAGATGCACTGATAGCAGTTGAAGATTCCAATAATCATGTAATAGTGACCGATCCCTTTTAAACTCACAAAACAAGACAAAAAAGATTGCATTTTAAATCATTCAGGTAGTCTTATCTCCTTGACATAGCAAACATTCGCTAAGGCTGTCCTGCAGCTCATACTGTTCCACATGTTCTTGGGACAATATCAGAAATCTGACCAACAGTAAAGTCCAGAAAACATACCTCGGTTCAGTGCTGTTTTGGTGAATTTTGCTGGAGCTGAGCCTATATGTGCTGGAGCGTACATTCCAAAAGTGTAGTCCCAGGAAATGAAAGCGAGCCACCAGATTGTGGGCAGCCATTGAGTTAGCCCATGGCAGAATGGTTCATGAGAAATTTTCAAGGCGACATCATCCATAGTGAAGAATCAATCTCAAGTGAAGTTTTAACAAGATTTTGTGACCCACAACATCACTAACATCTCGGGGAACTACTGAGAAATCCACGAAATAAGACCATAAGACCATAAGAGATTGGAGCAGAAATTAGGCCATTCAGCCCATTGAGTCTGCTCTGCCATTCAATCATGGCTGATAGGTTTCTCGACCCTATTCTCCTGCTTTCTCCCCATAACCCTTGTTCCCATTGATACTCATGAAGCTATCTGTCTTAGTCTTAAATATGCTAAATGACCTGGCCTCCATAGCTTTCTGCAGCAATGAATTCCAAAGATCCACCACCATTCACCACCGAAGAAGTTTCTCCTTATCTCCGTCTAAAAGGTCTTCTCTTTACTCTCAGGATGTGCCTTCAGGTCCTAGTCTCTCCTACCAATGGAAACATCTTCCCAAAATCTACTCCGTTCAGGCCATTCAGTATTCTGTATGTTTCAATTAGATTCCCCCTCATCCTTCTAAAGTTCATCTAGTATAAACACAGAGTCCTCAAATGTTCCTCATATGTTAAGCTTTTCTTCCTAGGACCATTCTCATGAACCTCCTCTGAACATGCTCCAGGGCATGTTCACATCTTCCCTGAGATATGGGGCCCAAAACTGCGCACAATACTCCAAATGCGGTCTGACCAGTGCCTTATAAAGCCTCAGGAATACATCCCTACTTTTATATTCAAGTCCTCTCAAAATAAATGTGGTCATTGCATTTGCCTTCCTAACTACTGAGTCAACCTGCAAGTTTACCTTGAGAGAATCCTGGACTTGAACTCTCAAGCCTCTTTGCCCTTCAGTTTTCCAAATTGTCTCCCCATTTAGAAAATAGTCCATGCTTCTAATCTTCCAACCAAGTTGCATGATCTCACACTTTCCCATATTGCACTTCATCTGCCACTTTGTTGCCCACTCTCCTAACATGTTCAAATTCTTCTGCAGCCTGCCCACCTCCTCAATGCTACCTGTCTCTCTACCTATCTTTGTATTGTCTGCAAACTTAGCCAGAATGCCATCAGTTCCTTCATCTAGATCGTTAATGTATAAAGTGAAAAGTTTTGATTATATTTGATGTGTTCTGTGGAATATTTGACAATTGTTTGTCTATTCCCCATATTTTCCTCATGTTGAGTTTTGAATGTTAGAATAGAAGCCAACTCTATTTTGCATAATCTAAACATTTTTGGCAATATTCTTTGCATATTTGTTCGAGTAAATTTTATTTGGAAAAACCTCATTTTTATTTGATCAAAGAAACCTGACAAACATTTTCCTGTTAACAAACAAGGTGCAGTCTAAAATCTATGTAATTGCCCATGTCATCAATCTGAGGCGGGAAAAAGTTGCTCCTTAGGTCTCTTTTCTATCTTACCCCTCTCACCCTAAACCTATGCCCTTTAGTCCCGAACTCCCCCAACCCAGGGAAAAGACTTTATCTATTTATCCTATCCATGCCCCTCATGATTTTATAAACCTCTATAAGGTCACCCCTCAGCTCCAGGGAAAACAGCCCAGCCTATTCAACCACTCCCAATAGCTGAAATTTTACAGGTTTATAATGTCAAAGGGAATTAGAATTGAGGATTATCAAATTAGCAATTGAATGGCAGAACTGACTTGATGAGTTGAATAGCTGACTTCTGCTTTTACACATTATAGTCTTGTGATTCTTTGAGAAATAATAGTTCCTGGTGTCTAAACTTTGACCTTATGGGTTATGTAAGCACAAAGTTTGTCACTACTATCTCTATCCATTTTACTCAGTTTACACAATATGCAATTCCCTCAACATTTTGGAGAGTTTCATTTTATCCCCTCAATGCTAATCTTTCTCTAAAAGAAATACCCCTAATTCGGACAGCTTACCCAATAACTAACCTCTCTAACTAACGAACCTGTCTGTCTTCCTTTTCCTAGTAAATCATCTCATGACTTTCAGAGATCATGAAGATAATTAAATAGCTGGTATGTAGTACTCTTCAATCTGTACTCAGCCATACTAATCTAAACAGTGTTGAAGTGATGATGCAGCCCTGCTTGATATTGGTTTGAACCAGGAATGGGTTGGTGATAGAGCCATATGTCATTACCATGACTCTTCAACTCACTATCAACAAGCTCCCCACTGGAGTGGAGCTAACTTGCATCATCTGTGGAAAATTAGATATGCCATCTTCAAGTCAAAATCAAAGTCATCCCAACCAGTATAGTCAAGCTGTAGTATGTAGATGATGCTTGCCTACGTACAATTTCCGAGGACATACTCCAGACTATAGTCAGCACCTTTACAGAGGTACATCAGTGCATGGGTGTCACCCTGAACATCTGAAAGACAAAGTTCCTTCAGCAACCTGGCCTGGTATTGTGGAGCAAATTCCTAATCATCAAGGTCCATGGGGAGCCTTAGAGAACATCAGCCAAATCAGCTATTGCTGAAGTGATTCAGAATCACCTCCAGTGCGCTAATGCAGCCTTCAGCCATCTGAGGACAAGGGTGTTAGAGAACAACATCAGATCCGACACCGAGATCATGGGTTACAGAGCTGTGGTGATTCCCACCTTCCTATATGGCTCTGGGATGTGGACTGTCTACAGCAGACATCTCAAGGCAATTCCACCAATGCCATTTGTACAAGATCCTGCAAATCTGCTGGGAAGAAAGATGCACCAACAGCAGCATCCTTGACCAGGCCAACATCCCCAGAATTAAGGTACTGACCACCCTTGATTGGCTACAAAGGGCTGGGTACGTCATTCACATGACCAACACAAGACTCTTAAGGAGTCTATTTCCAGCTTAGAAAAGGCAGGCAACCCCCAGATGGACAGAGGAAATGCTGAAATGATATCCTCAAGGCTTCACTGGTGAAGTGTAACATTCCCACACAGACATCTGGGAATCACTGGCCCAAAGACCATCCAAAGTGGAGGAGGGGCATCCAGGAAAGCATGAGCATCTTGAGACTTGCCGTCAAGAAAACGTGGAAGCCAGGTGAAAACAAAGAAAGTGTGCACTGCCACGCCAACACCCCATCCACTCCTTCCAGTGACCACCACCTACCCCATGTGTAACAGAGCCTGCAGTAGCTACATATGGACTCACCCTGAGAGTGGAAGAGAGTCAGCCTCAGCTGTGAGGGACTGCCGATGGTGGTGATGATGAATCTTAGATAGCATTGATCTTGCTAATGTTAATCTTGGTTTGTGCACCTCCTTTGCAGCTGTAAGCTGGACACCTCACTCTGTCTAAACACCCTATCGTCTGTATGTCCTTGTTTGCTATGATCTGCCTGTAGAAACAAAGTTTTTCTACAGAAAAACAAACAGAAACTGCTCACAAAACAAAGTTTTTCACTGTACCTAGGAACACGTGATGACAAAAATCAAACCAAATCAAATAATACAAAGAATATCATATTTTATTGCCCATCAGTATTTCACCTGAATTGTGCATTCTTAAGGAGTGATTAACTCCTTCCAAGATTTTGTTTTCTCCATTGCTTAACATGATGGAAATATATCTGTGAATTTTTAACTTCAAATGCATGATTCTGGATAGCCCAAAGAACTTATAACTGAGTTTTTTTATGGTTTTGAAAAAGAAGGACCTTGCACCAGTGCTTTCAAAGCTTGAAAGATGAGTCTCCCAGGGATGCTGAGTTGAGAGCGTGGTGCTGAAAAAGTAGAGCCGGTCAGGCAGTATCCGAGGAGTTGGAGACTTGACATTTCAAGCATAAGCTCTTCAACAGGATTGAGGCTTATGGGCCGGGGGGCTGAGAGATAAGTGAGAGGGGGGTGGGGTTGGGTGGGAAAGGAGCTGAGTATGTGATAGATAGATGGAGGTACCTATCTACTTTTTCCCAGGGATGCTATCGAACACACAAGCACAAGCTGCATGGTAACTGTTCTCATCTGTTGTGCAATCACCAGTGTTACTGCAGTCTGAGATGTTAACGTAGTCCTGATGTTTATCGTACTCTGTTTACCTATCTGACAATCTTTTGATGTAATTCATCACCAACAATACTTGGCCTGGATTTTCCAATGCCCAGAGATGCATTAAAGGTCAAAAGACCATAAGAAATAGAAACAGGAGTAAGCCATGCAGCTTCTTGAGCCTGTGTTACCATTCAGTAGGATCTGACATTCCTCATATCTGCTTTCCTACCTTCTCCCCCGAATTCTTGATTCACCTCCTGCTCAAGAGTCCATCTATCTCAGACTTAAATATACACAAGGACTCTGTCCCCACAGCTCTCTGTGGCAAGGAATTCCAAAGATTTGCAATCATCTGAGAGAAGAAATGCTTCCTCATATCAGGCTTAAGTTAGAACCCCTTTATATTCTGAGATTATGCCCTCTGGTCCTAGACTCCCACATAAGGAGAAGCACCATCTCAGGATTTACCCCGTCACACCCATTAAGATTTCTGTATGTTCCAGTGAGATCACCTCTCATTCTTCTAAACTTTAGTAAGTCAAGTCTCAGCCTTTTTAGCCTTTGCTCATTAGACAACCCCTCCATTCTAAGAATCATCCTAGTGAACCTTCTTTGAACTGCCTCCAATGAAGTGATAGCTTTCCTTAAACAAGGTGATTTAACACGTTCTCAGCAGTCCTGCTCTGGTCTCATCGTTACCTTGTCCAGTTGCAGTAAAACTTCCCTGCTCTTATACTCCAACCCCCTTGAAATAAGGACCAACATTCCATGAGATTTCCTGACTACCTGCTGCATCTGTGTGCTGGCTTTCTGTGTTTCATGCACAAGACACCCAAAATCCCTTTGTGTTGCAACTTTCTGCAGTTTCTCTCCATTTAAATTACACACTGTTCTTTTGTTCTCCATTCCAAAATGAACAACTTCACATTTTCCCACACGAAGCTCCATTTGCCAAATTTTTGCCCGCTTACGTAACCTATCAATATCTTTCTATAAACTGTTTATATCCCTCTTGCGCTCTGTCTTTCCACCTATTTTAGTGTTGTCAGTAATTTTGGCTACAGTATATTCACTTCCTTCCACCAAGTCATTAATATATATTGTAAACAATTGTGATCACAGCACTGATCCCTTTGGAACCTCTCCCCCCACCCCCAACTCTCCCCCCACTCTGATAACAGGTCACCAACTTGAGAAAGAACCCCTTATCCCCACTCTTTATTTCCCGCTCATGAGCCAATTCTCTATCATGCCAGTATACTACCTCCAAAACTATGGGTCCTTATCTTCTGACTTAAGCTTTCATGAAGTACCTTGTTAAATGCTTCCTGGAAGTCCATATACAACACATTTAGTGGCTCCCTTTTATCCACTCCAGTAGATAGGAGTTGCACATGAGGACGTAGTGGAATCCCCATTATAGCAAACTCAGAAAGAATTGGCCAAGAAATTGAAGACATTTAACATTCACTAATTCATTTGTAAACACATTTTATCCACTGGAAAATTGTTACTTGTCATTATCTTCACCAATATCAACATATTTAGTAGCATAGATCAAGTATTTTATTATTGCTTTCTGAAACAGTAATTTTGAATGATTTCCAGGGAGATCTAATTGGATGACTTACCAATGAAATGATTGTGTTTAGATGTTGCATATCAGAATATACAGCAGTCATATTTGGCTAGTAACTCTCAAAACTTGCTGAAATGCTCCATAGTCCCCTTAATAATATCCACATTTTGTTATTTGAACAGTTTTGATCACAATAATTATAACTTGGGAAAATATTACATAAAATAATGTAAATCAAATTTGTTTCTAGATCATAGCTTTTTGTCAGATTTTGATAAGGCAGAGCTACAAAAGTTCATTTAGATTTGATTCACATTTAATTTAATCAAATGTGTCAATGAATTAATTTGTTGGAGGTGAGGAACCTGCTACTTGAATGATAACATTGTTATTTATGATATCACTGAAATAAGTTTCATTGTGCAACATAACTTAATAACATCGAAAATACTGGAGAGACTAATACCTCTGTATGCTGGTATCTTCAAATATTTTGATTTATTTATTGTCTCATTTATCTTCTTGCAGAATACAGTGAAAAGTGTTGCATAGTGTGCCACTGTCATGTGCCATCTTAAAACATAAAAATATTTACTCAATAGTTCATTATTTTAATCAAGAGCGTTGCAGTTTATTTTCATACATTTATCAGAAATGTACCTGCCACATATACACTTTCTGAGCTCAACCTGTCTATGAGACCTATATCATGCTATTGCCTAGTTTGGAAATGATACAAGGATAAGTAGACAGAAAAGTAGCGAAGATACACAGAGAGTCTACAGAGGGATGTAGATAGATTACCTGAATAGGCAAAATCTTGAAAGCTGGGATTTAATGTAGGAAAGGTTATGCACTTTTGCAAGAAAAAACAGAAAAACGGAATATTATTTAAGTGAGAAAAGATTGAAGAAACCAAAGAGGTTTGGTGATTATTGTGCATGAATTGCAAAAAGCCAGCATCCAAGTTCAGCAGGAATAGGAAAGGCAAATAGAAATTTTCAGTGTGAATGGAGTTTTAAAATAGAGAAGTTTTGAAACAATACTATGAAAGGCCACAGATGAGGCCAAATAAAAGGCTCTCAAAACAGCACAACTGGAATACTGTGAACAGTTTTAGTCCCCTTATCGAAGGAAAGCTATTGTAGCATTGGAAACCATCCACAGAAGATTCATTGCATTGATCCTGGATATGGATGGATTTTCTTCTGAGAGTTTGAGTAGATTGGACTTGTACACACCAGAGTTGAAAAGAATGAGTGATGACCTTATCAACACATGTGAGGGTCTTGGGCTTTTGCCAAGGTAGATGCTAGAGAGGTTATTGCCCATTTTGGGATGCTTTAGGATGAAAAAGCAAAATGCCGATTAAGGTGTCACCTTGTTAGGAGAGAGATAATGAGCAAATTATTTTTCAAGGGTATCTGTGCAACTCTTTACTGCAGACAGATGTCGAGGTCAGTTCGTTAAATATGCTCAAAGCAGTAGGGACTCAAGGATTATGGGGATAAGGCAGCAAAGTGGAGTTGAAGATTATCAGATCAGCTATGATTTAATTGAATGGTGGGGCAATCAATGGCTAATGGTCTACTCTGCTCCTACATCATATAGTCTTATGGCTTTGCTTGTTTTTAAGCCTATTTGACTATAGTGTTGATGATCCAAATTCCCTCTCTCTTTCTAAACTACCATGATTACCATGTCACCTCAAAAGCCACACCCTCAACTCTAAAGTTCTTAAAAATACATATCCAATATCTTTTCATCTCTAAGATTATTGAGCATGTTCTGTCCTCCCAAAAATGGGCCATTTTTTCTGGTGTTATGATCTGAGCTGATTGTAATATGGAACAAGTCATATCCAAAATGCAACCTTGCTTGTTTATATATTTTGTTTTTTTATTATGGTTGGTTCGTCAACTTGAATACTTTTGTACAAACCCTCCTGGGCTGGAGGCTCCACAGACTGGAAAACACTTCTAACATGGTGATTCACTGAATATCACTTGAATTTCCTGCTGGGGGAGAAATTGTTTGAACTCTGGATTATTTCAAACTAAAACTTTGAACCTTCTTTCTGAAATCCAAGATAAACTAATTGCCCTAATGCATTTATTCAGCCTAAATAAACTTAGCAGTATTAACTACAATATCCATTACTACTACAAGGGTTCTCCCAAACATGCATCAGCAATCACACGCTTCCTTGGAACAGAAATGTTTAGGTCACTGTTCCAAATTGACTTTCTGAGGTTTAAAGCAAAAATCATTGCAGAACTGTCATACTTTTTTTTTCTTTTGGAAGCCCAAATTCCAAAACAATCATGTATAATGTACCTTTCATCACTGTCGCTCAGTGTCTGAATCTTTCCAATTAAGTTTTCATCTTAAAACATTGAAACTGATTTTCTCAATATCTTTGAATATGACACATCAGCCTTCTTGTCCTGTTCAATCTTCCTACTGTTAACATGGAGAATCATATGTACTTATGCAATAATTTTCTTCTATTACTTAGTTTAATCAGATTTCTCTTATTTAATTTCATTTAACTGCAGCCTGATCATCTCAGAGAATCGTCTCTCTTACTGCTGTCTAGAATCCACCAAGAATCTATCCTTGGTCCTCTCTTCCTGATTTGCAAGTTGCCCTGATGGACATCATCTACAAACATTGTATCATTTTGTGCATCTGTGATATGGCAACTACTGCACTCCTCTCAATCTCCATTGTTTTTTGGATGTGGAACAGGACCCTGATAATATAATGCTAGACGAGTGTAATACATCCAATTAAAGGTAGGCAAGATTAGAACTGTATTCCTCACGTGGGTCTCAAGCTGCAGTCACCGCTTTAAGGTGAAGCAGATTGTTCGCATACACAGTGTTGTTGTCAATGTCAAAATGCTAGCCAGCTTTTTCACCATTAAATACTCTCAACAGTCCTAAATAATAAATAATATTAATCCGTGTTTGAATTGTGTCACTGAATTGAAATGCCTTGTTAAAGGTAACTTTTTACTTTCAGCCAGGCAATCTGAAAAGAAGGCAGTAGGTGAAGTCCGTTGGAGGAAGGGCATGAAAGACAATTGGACTACAAAAAGGAAACAAAGTAAAGAATGAAAATAGGAAAGGTGGGAGAGAGTGGAAGAGATGAGGCAGGATATGTGTGAAAATGAAAAAAATTATAAAACCCCAAACTATTTGATTGGATGAGATTACCTCTACTCTAAAATCCATCTTCTACAACATTATACAGTGGTAGTTGTTTATGTGACTATCATTGCCATGTAAGATGTATGCATCATTTTTGCCTGGGACAACTCGGCTTCTTCAATTTCATCTAAATATTGTGTATCAATACAAAATGCCTATATGGAAGATCAATGACGTAGCTTTACGGATCACTTCAGTCAATGGAACATGCATTCATCAGTGTGAGTGTCTGGATTCTGACTCTCATATATTAAAGCTTACACATAAAGATTGCAATTAGCTGTTGAAGCAAACACTGTACCATGACAAAACTTGGAATACCCGCAGAAATGTTTTCTTGTACTTTGACAGATTCAGAGTCTGTTAAATTTGCAGTTGCTTTTAGTTTCACTCCCTATTTCATACCATCCAAACAAGACATCCACTAAATAAGTAGAACTAAATAGATGCACATTGACCCATGTTCTAATCCTATCACAGGGCTAAACTTGGCATCCAGGATTTTGTCCGTTAGCCCCTGCTACTGCAGCTGCTGCGGATGATTATACATATCATCATCTGTTGTGTCTCATTTTGTTGTTTCTTTCCTGAAAGTACTTTGTGGAATTATTTTAACATATTTCCACAACAGGTGGTTTGATCGATCCTATCAAGTAAAATAATGATTTTGCACTTTAGTGTTTACACATTCTTGTATGCCATGGTAAGATTATGACTGAAGATAATTTCTTCCTCTCAGTATTTTTACATCCCTTATGTCTTCCCATTTACAGCCTATAATAAAGGAAATGATTTTGAAAATCTAGATATGTTCATATATTTTGTCAATACGAGTTCACTTTGTTATACTAGAATAGTAACGTAAATATCGTTTAGATAGCGGTAGATTAAAAGGTGCCGGCATGGGCTTTCGATCGTAATAAAGCACTTCTTGTCATTCACCGCTGGGTGGTGCTTAGCTCAGTCGGAAGTTTAATGCAGCAACTGCAGGAGGCCGCTAGGCGACGCAATGCCATTGCAGCAGCCCGACCATTGACATTTCTGGGATTCACTGGTGTTCTGTTATATTTATGACTTTGTATTACTATCCCTTTCAACAAATACTAGGGCATCGTTCCATTACAAGTGTCAGAATTATGTCATAACGAATGGTATATGCTTTGTAGGAATTGAAGCTTATTTGTTGATATTAGGAAAGTAGGTGGGTGCGCTATCGATGCAGCATGCCATATGTTCTTAACAATTTCTGTGTCGTTGTCGGTCCCTGCCAAGTCGAAAAACAGTGCACGGTTTACTGAGGTCAACCTGTGTTTCAAGGGAAGTGTAGCCTCTGTAAAGCCGTGTTAATCTGCTGGTGAGGCGGCTGTTCTATATTTGTGCCTATTACATTCTCAGATTATTGTTTATCTCGAAAGCAGCTTTCAACGACAAATCAATTCACGGGAAAAAGAAAATACTGTTAAGAAGATAATACTGCGTCCTGCAGTTTGAATTTAAACGTATCGCTTGCAAAAACAGCTCTGACGATGGTTGAATGTTGTCCCTGTTCATTACGAGTTCCAGTCACAGAGGACCCTTTTTATATATAATATATAACATATAAATAAGTCCCAACAGCTGAAAAGTTAACAGTCCGGGTTAGAAAAGAGTTTTAAACACAAGTGAGAATTGGGATATCTCATGAGAGAAGGGGTTGGGAGGTGGGGGTGGAGAAAATCTGTGCTTCGTAAGGTTAAACTAAGCAAAATAGGTCCTTAGTAAATCGCTTTGCAAACCGAGTTTAACACTCATGGCCCTGTCAAAATCTAAGCGATATGAGACTTTCACTCCAGCGAATCCCTGACCACATTATAAAATTCCATCTCGCCTTAATTCCCGTGCTGTGAGCATTTAAATGAACATCCTTCGCGTGCAAAACATTTAACTTTTCGCTATTTGGGAGGCAACTAAATCTACTGTTGTAAATATCCTTAAGTTCAAACCCAACAGTTGGTAAGCGATGTAATGTGGGCTCTGTCAGACTATAACTTAAGTTAAAGGCAGGAAGCTGCGGTGTAAATGCGGCTTTAACACGGATTATATATAAAATGGGATTTTTATTATTCATTTTCTTCCAGAAAGTATCTTGTTTCATGAAGATCTAAAAGAGAAAATAAAGTCAGCATTGCAATCCGTATAAACTTCTCGTTAAATCCGCATATTTTGGAAATAGACCATGACACTCACATTTGTGTTCTAATCATCTGAAGAATTTTTTTATGAGTAATACTGTAATCCTAATTACAAAATAACAAGATTAGGTAAAACTGTCAACTTTAAATAGTTAGCAGATGTCCACTTTCCGTGTAGTTGAGGCGTTTAATCGGCCGAGACCTCACGTTTATTATTTTTTCAAAAGTGTAATGTGGGCTCTGAAATTGTTATAAAACGGCAGCTCGAAAATACAACGGTCACTTTGAGCAGGAGAGGATAACGAGGCATTGATTTAAGTGCATTAGTCCGCGTACGTCCGGCTTAAAGCGCTTCTAGTTTTATTTTTGTTGGTTCCTGTTATTTTGGGCTCCGGGGGTTGTTTATTTTTCACAAAAATCGCAGTCAGAAATGCGGATTTTTAAAAAAAAATCAGCGCTGCAAAGGAAGAAAGTTGCACAGTGACAGGTGTCTGCAGCAGGTGTCTACACCTGCAGTGAAAAATGGTCTTAGCAGAGCTTTCAGAGAAACCTTGGTGCCGCTTAGTGCCGCCTCCGTTGAATTTTCATTGAAAGATGTGCCAAAAAATCTCATGTCCGCTTCTCTATTCCAGCATGATTTATTGCAGAAAAATACCAAAGAAGTAATCACTAGAGTAATTAATTAATACAAATCTGCATTTTTGCATAAGCAATTAGTGGAGAAGGGTGCAGTAAAATGGCTTAGTCTCATTCGTTCCATGCAAATACCTATTCAACCGTAAAGATGTTGGACGCGATCGTTAAAATGTTAATTTTTTTAATGTTAAAACGCGATAAACAGGTTGAAATTTTTCAATATTTAAGCCGCAGTAGCACATTATTAAAGTAAGGAGAAGCGAGTGGCTAACACGGCTGAAATGCATATACTATGCCTATGTATCTATATTCCGCAGATTTCTGAGTCACATTACTGTCTAAATCCCTCTGCTCGTACTCAAAAGACTAATCCTAAATGTCGGAGCACCAGATGTGACATCGGGTACTTTTTAGAGTATCCATTTTGTTATTGCATCTCTGTCTCTGACCATTGATTGGATACCCAATTGAAAGTAAATTGCAGCAACACAAAACAGGTCCATATTAAATCACGATCGGGCGGTAAACCTGCTGCCAGGTGCTGGGTTAAATATCGCCAACTTCTAAAGTTACAGGGAAATTGTCACGTGCTCGCCGCCTCCTGTCTCTGGACACCAGGAGCTGTTTGTGGTGCTGTAGTTTGATCCCATCTGTGTGGCTTGTATGTATGTGTGACTGTGCTGCTGTGTCTGCATGCCGACTGCGTGTATGTGCGCGCCTCTGTGTTTCTCTGTACCTCTGAGTCAGTGGGTGTCTGCCTGTATATCTGTGCGTGTTTGTGCCTGTGGGGCTGAGTCTATGCGAGTTATGTACCATGTGTGTTTATAAATGACTAAGCTTACCACTGAGTGACTGAATATGCATAAGTGTGCTCATCTGTGTGTACCTACGGGGATGAGTCTGTGTGTATATTTGTAAGTGTCTGTACACATCAGTATATGTGAGTGTGACCGTGTGACAGGGTTTCTGTGTGTACTTGCGTCTGTGTACCCATGAATTTGATTCTGTGTGTATGTTCTCGTGTGCGTGCTAGTGTGTGTGTAAGTGTTTATGCGTACCAGTGTGCGTGCCTGTGTCTCTGTATCCGTGTCAGTCTGTGTGCCGCCTTTGCCTACTTATTAACTTGTCTGTCCAGTTCAGCACGAGGCCATTGTCGCATTAAATACTGACAAATGTCATGATAGTATGAAATATTTCCTCAATTTTGTTGTAGGTGCAGAAGATCCTTCCTGATGCCTGTGTGAAATGGAAAAGATTGGTAGCGCTTACGCTGCGTTTTATCCGGTAAAAACACTCAGCGGTTACCAGGTTGTGCAAAACCCAGCAACGAAGGAACTTGCTGCGTTTCGTTTGGAAGTTAGAGTTATATTTGAAATCTGGAAGTTTACTTTTATTTTAAATCTGGAAGTTGTAGGCTTTGCAGAATGTAAGTCGTAAAGAAACCTTCAATAGAAATGGTTAATGAGTAAACAAAACCCCCATGCTGACATTTAGTCAAGCAAATGCAGTCCAATTGAAAGCTTCAAACGAGTTTTCTTCAGTCCGATTAAAAATACATACACTGCAGATTTCGTTTACCTTGATGGCCGGCTGATGCTAATATTAGAAACTGGCGTCTAATATCTGTGTTGAGAGTACACTGACTAGGGACAGTCTGCCCAAAGAATCCGGGAATTCAATTACCCAAGGAAAATTAAAATATAGCATTTATAATGAAAATACAATTTCCTCACATTTTCAAACAAATGCCACAACCTCTGAAGAACATAAACGCAGTAAAGTAATGGCTTAAATTGCTGGGATATTGCTCTTAATTGGGGCCAATTTTTCTCATGGACGATAGCTTCCAGCATTTTTGATAAATTCTATTTTTTCGTTCTCGCAGGTGCAATATGAATCAATTATCTTAATTAAGATAATGCCGCATACCCAAGAGATTTAAATCGGATGGATTTTGCACCGTGGACAACTGAATTGGATCTTTAATATTATTCCTGTCCATTTCAAGTAAAACAGGCGATGACCCGTAGTGACTGGAAAGTTGTTATGAAATCTCCATGCGTTTCCTTTTATTTTTACTAGAATACAAACAAATACTGTATTAGGAGGAAGATCAGTTTTGGGGCCAGGAGCTGCGTTTCATTGCAAAACAAAAACACAAACACAATTGTTGGCACATTCACGAACTCCAGTCCGATGGCAAACCGACACAAAACTGCGAGACAATAGCGTAAACATGTACGAAATTCACTTTTGCAAAAATGTTCACTGTGGAAAAAAAGAGCGAGCATCACGTTACACAAACACATTGAAACATTTA
The DNA here is from genome assembly GCF_037043375.1 of Chiloscyllium plagiosum. Taxonomy (NCBI): domain Eukaryota; kingdom Metazoa; phylum Chordata; class Chondrichthyes; order Orectolobiformes; family Hemiscylliidae; genus Chiloscyllium; species Chiloscyllium plagiosum. The sequence continues at coordinate 45,705,882 of NW_028270145.1, forward strand.
TGTTATTTGATCGCTTAATCAGCAGCAAATATTCAAAAACAAAAACCCAAATAAGTTTCGGATTCTTAGCCCAAATAACATAGTCAGCCCGGTTCTTTAAAATAATGTATTGTCAATTTGAAAGCAAAACCGAACCGCTTTTTCTTTGAATGACGGTTGCATTGTACAGTTGGTACTTAGAATAATAATGGGTAGAAAATCAATTGTATTTTGTCCCAATCGCTTAGTGTGCCTTTTCACATTTTTTCCCCTCTAACGGTCAGTTTGGCGACCTTTGCATTATTATTTAAAATCTCGACAGAAGTGAGCATATTTGGACGTTAGATCTGTTTGACCAGCCGTGAAAAGGCTTTTGTTTGCGTGCGTGCGACTCGCGTGCCGGCAAAAAACCGCCTCAATTAGGGCGAAAGCCAGAAACTTTATTCCAAAAATATCTCCCCACTCCCCTCCACTACCCTCACACACATCTCCCCTTCGCCCCCGAACCCGGTCTCTTGATTTATCTTTTGCAAAGCCAACTAATGCAATCCTCCATCGAAAATAAAAACTTTTGGACACTGTTCGCGTGGTAAATAATCAAATCTACACTTTCTGTCATGGTCAGGGACCTATGTGGCAAACTGTGCGCGCCAACAGATTTGTGATTCTCTGGGTTAATGCGGACAACAGCGACGAGCAAGGACCGTTGACACCAGGTTCACCTTTTCATTCTCAACTATTCTAATGGCAAAGTTGATTGATCTTTAGATGTGTCAGCTGCATAGATTTTTTGCAAGGGGGTTTTGGTTGGTTGGTTGGTGGTGGGGGTGTGGGGTGTGGTGGCGAGGAGAGGCAGGGACGCGGCGAGTAAAGGAGAAGGCGATAGCAGGACAATGTGATTTGGAATCAAGCCTCCCTCCCTCCCTGCCCAGGCTGTGTTGTTTGGGTGGATCCCCGGGAGTGGGCGCGAGCGGCTCCGCACAGATTCTGCTGGCGACAGATGGCCACAAAGGGGAGGGGAGGAAGGGGGGAAGGGGGCGCACGCGCCGGCGGAATACAAATAGCGGCCCACGTGACGCCGCTCGTTCGCGTGACGTCCTGAGAACCATATGGCGCGAGGGCGGAGGCGGTGGCGGCGGCGTTGGCCGCCGTGCTTTGCGCAGGCGCGCCGCCCCCGCGGCGGGCGGGCCCGTGCTCCAGGAACCCAGCACCTTTCCCCCAGTATAAAAGGCAGCGGGGCTGCTGCCAGCGGGCAGTCCGCAAAGAACATTGGAGCTGCTACTGTAACATAGCTCAGGCTATGAGACTACTCTAGACTCAATATTTACAAAGGTATTTCTTTTAATGATGTAGCATCCTTCATCTCTGTGTGTGTTTGTGTGTGTGTGCGCTTTCTTCTTTTGAAACAGCAATCATTTCGTTGTCAAACACTTTTTTTTCGTTACGGCGAGGAAAGGGGTTTAACTTATTCCATTTCATTTTGTTTTCAGTTAGCTGAATTCAGTTTGTCATATACAAATGAATTATGTCGCCGAGCGGGGTAATTTGCTCTCTATATCTGGGCAATCAGGCACTGGATTGGAATGCTGCAACAATTCGCGCAAAATATGCTGCTGTATAAATTATTAATTTGGGTGGAAGGCGAGGAAGAGTGGCATGAAAGCAAGAAACATATGGTACCTGTTACAGTATCAGGAGACGGCAGGGCAGTCTAGCAGCAAGCTTTGTACAGTGTTGCATTGCGAGTGTCCGAATAGAAGTCGAGGAGTCCCTATTTTTCACTTCCCCACCCAATACCCCAGCTGTAACATTTTCAACCAGGACTTAGTTGGGCATCGAAGCTGCTCCAGTAAAATCAGCGGATTGGGAATATTTAATAAAGACACAGTTTTGCACCTGATCCCTGTGGATTACTGCGCTTGCGTACACACTTAGGGTTTAAATAGTAAATGCAATTTTTGGAGTTGCAAATAATTTCCACGAATAGTGTGCGAGTTCTGACACTTTTTTTCTGGGAATCGGACCCAATTTAATTTTGTTGCCATTGAAACCTTTTTAAGAAAGTAGTTAGAACTCTTTACTTAGAAAAGAACAGTTGCCCAAAGATGTGAACCGATTAAACCCTTCACTCACATTTTGTTGTGCATAATCTGCTTATGCTCGTCTATAAAGCCAGGAACAGTAGACAGGATTGCATTTCATGAAGCAGAGAAAATCAATACTCAGCACCCTGTCCAGAAATTATGCACTACTTCTACATCTATAATAGTTTACAGTAGCCAAAGGTGCATATCATTTATCCCCACGTTTCTTTATTACAGAAACATTCAGAATGATCACTTCTGAAATGGATTAATTCATTCTCGTACGATAGGAAACGAAACGGAGAAGCAGTAGAGTCCTTACAATTCATTTCTACTCGTATGGATTTACTTTTTAATGAGGTCTTTCGTATTGACATTCTGTGGGACGTGTCACTTATAAAAGGACAGATGTTGGAACCTTTTACCCGATCTGTTCAATTCATTAACTGCATTTGAAGTTTTCGTTCCCCTCAATAAAACTGTACACTAGAGCCAGTGTTCTTTTTTTGTTCTAAATTCATGTACATCTTGCCAATTATGCAGCGGATCTTCCATGATTAGACGGCCCAGTTTAGCTTTAGAATTATAATCCATGCGACAAATGCCGCTGAGGTAAAATAATAAACTTTCTAACTTAGTTGAGTTGTCGGTGGTAACGCTAAATTTATAATCTGCTTCAAATCCTACCCCTTGGTAGGGCCGGGTTTGAACTTTGCTGAATAATGTACTTTCTGTGTGTTTTAATTGTTTAGGATCTCGACGATGACAAAATCGTACACAGAAAACATGATGCCAGAAACGCAAAGCAATCCCAGTTGGACGGATGACTGTCTCAGTTCCCAGGACGAGCATGAAGCCGACAAAAAAGACGACGAAAACGAGTCCATGAGTCTCACATTCAAGGTAGAAACGGGAGAACTTGATAAACTGGGAGAGGATGATGATGATGAGGAGGAGGATGATGAAGATGATGATGATGAGGAGGAGGAGGATGAAGTGGACGAGAATGAAGATCAAAAACCGAAAAGGCGGGGCCCCAAGAAAAAGAAAATGACAAAAGCCAGACTGGAGAGGTTTAAAATGAGGAGAATGAAAGCTAATGCCAGAGAGAGAAACCGCATGCATGGCCTGAATGCAGCATTGGATAGCCTGCGGAAAGTCGTGCCCTGTTATTCGAAAACCCAAAAACTATCCAAGATCGAGACTCTGAGACTAGCTAAGAACTATATCTGGGCTTTATCGGAGATTCTGCGTTCTGGAAAAAGCCCAGATCTCGTGTCGTTTGTGCAGACGCTCTGTAAAGGTTTATCCCAACCCACCACTAATCTCGTAGCTGGCTGCCTTCAGTTAAACCCGCGAACTTTCCTTCCAGAGCAGAACCAGGACATGCCACATATGCAAACGGCCAGTTCTTCCTTCTCCGTTCATCCATACACATACCAGTCTCCTGGTCTTCCAAGTCCGCCCTACGGTACAATGGACAGTTCCCACATATTTCACATTAAACCGCACAGTTATGCTGGAGCCCTGGAACCTTTTTTTGAAAGCACTCTCACTGAATGCACTAGTCCGTCCTTTGACGGACCATTAAGCCCACCTTTAAGCATCAATGGGAATTTCTCTTTCAAGCAAGAGCCTTCTCAAGAGTTTGAGAAGAACTATACGTTCACCATGCACTACCCTGCAGCCACGCTGGCCGGACCCCAAGGACACAGCTCCATGTTTTCTTCCGCTGCTCCTCGGTGTGAAATCCCCATAGACAACATTATGCCATACGACGCCCACTCGCATCACGAGCGAGTTATGAGTGCCCAGCTTAATGCCATTTTCCATGATTAACATGGAAATCAGCAACAATGTATTGTAAACGAATCGAATTAAATGTACTTCGTGAATAGCTTGTTTACACACAGCAGCACACCGGTATTACTTGCTGCGGAGTGCAAATGTTTCACGCTTAAATTAGTACTTGTATTTATTATTGTTACTGCCTTTAAGAGAAATGGGAACGAAAACACTTCCCGTTATCTTATGTACAATATTCTACTAGCGCTTCTTTCTGTGGGCTACATGAAAGTCGATGTAGCACCTATTCACATAATGGTAATTACTGATCCACATGACAAAATCACAAGCAATAATTAGGAATCTATGCAATTTTTAAACTAATAATGGGCCAATTTAAAAATATATTTTTCAACCAACATTTTACTACTGTTACCTTTCCCATGCTGAATTATTTTGTTGTGATTTTGTACAGAATTTTTAATGAATTTTTATAAGGTCGATTTCCTATTTTAACCATGCAGCTCCATCACTGTTTTTTATATCAAGAGTAGGATTATCTATAATTTATACAAAAGTAATTTAATTTTTAACCAGCAGAAAAGTGCTTAGAATAATATTCTGTTGCCTTAGGACTTCCTACCTATAAAATCACGCAAAGTTGCACAATCCTGACAAATTATTTTCCCGCTTTAGACGTTTTCCTGGTATTGAAATTTTACCTACCAGACTAACAGGATGCAAATCGAAAATAAATTTTAAAAAAAACCTAACTTTGGTAGATCATATCAAAATAATATAATAGTTGCACAAATGTGTATATAATGTTATCAATTACCAATTTTCTGTTTCTTATAACGGTTGCTTGACTATCACAAATCATTTGCACTGTATCTATTTCCTTTAAACTATTTCCATCAAACATTATTAGAACAGCGAAGTTAACTCGACTCTAAGACCAGCGGAGGAATTATTTATTCCGTTTATCAACTAATTGACTTCCCATATTACACGTAGATATACACACGCGCACACATACACAGCGTCTTATCATTATCTGAGAGTTAAAAGCTACAGCTATAATCAGGCTTATTAATGTTGGGCTATATATTAGTTAATTAGTGCAGTAGCTTAAAAATCTCACATTTATTCCGTGATTAGAACAATAGATATTGCATGTACAATGCAGTCCAGATGAAGTGCTGTTTAAAGTGTAATGCTGGTTCAACTGAAATAAATTGGTACTGTAATTTTGTTTGTAATCCTGTATTTTATGATGTAATGCCACAACGCATTGGGAATTGAATCACACTCATGCAGTCTTTTATTGAAATAGTAATCTCATCTTTGTCAAATGTTGCATTTTCATTAAATGTGATTTTTCTTAGTGTATGTAATTCCTATGGGATTATTGTTTTATTTTGATAGCTCATGAAAGGTGCAAAATTTATTATTTGTAGAATAAAAACTGATTACAACAAATATATACTTCCATGGTCTGATTTATTTTCATCCCATAGATCAAATCCTTCAGTAACAATCGTGACTTTAACTTCTTAGCCTTCTTGATCTAAAATAATCAATTATTCCTCTACTGAAGAATATTATATCCTCCATGTTATAATGCCCACCGTATTCCAATTGGTACATCAATTGTCTTCTTTCTTTGGGAAGCATTATAGTAGTCATCTCTTCATTTGAGAAAGCTTTGTCCATCCACACTAAAACAAAATACTCACATGACATGTATTTCATGACTCACGTAGTATTGATAACATTTCCCATCATCCATGGCATTCTTCCTCCTACCATTGCAGTCAGTTACTCGATGAAAAAAATTACATATGGCTTAAGCTAGTTAATAGAAAAGCCTTGAAGGACATAAATAAATTTGGATCAATGTATTTTCCTGCAACCACAAAATAATACATAAGAGTGAAAATAATATTATGAACAAATCTACATTATTATACATGCACAGAATATGAATTTATTTGGGTAATTTTGAAGTAGCTTCTCTAATTTTGCCTTAATTACTTGATTGAAAATTACACCAAAGCATTTTTTAAAATCAGCAACATTTTCAAACTACCCAGAAGTTTTTATGTTTCATGGTGGAAGGCTAATAACTACAATATTGAAATATATGATGCACAAAGCTACATTTTGAACTGTACTTCTACTTTAAATGCTATGGAGAATATGTGGACAACTTTCATTTGACTTTTATCTTAAAGGTAAATAGCTTAGATTAGAGTATACAGTTCTTTAAAAATGAAAATATTTGCATTTTTTAAAATCAGTAAATGATCATGGTTAATTACCTCCCACTAAAATAATATATATCCTTTTTTAAAAAAACTTTTTTAGAAAATTATGTCAGCATCAGCATCTTGAGAATGCTTCCTTTCCCAAGAATCAGACCAAAGTGTACACAGACTTAGACATCAATCATTTAAAACATCAAGTCCTAACTAAAGAAATACTTTATCAAATGCTGTTTAAACATTAAAATGGATAGTCCAGGAATTCCTAACAGATTATTTATTTTATAAATTTGAGCTCACTGGTTGTAATCGTTCCCACAAATAGCAACAAATTAAAATATGAAAATTTAATATTCCGATCTGTGAGTTTTTTTTAACAAAAACATCAAGTGTCATTATCTCCAATGCAACAGTATGGGGAACAGTTGGTTGGTAATGTTCGGAGTATCCCACTGTCGTCTTTATGAGTTAGAAGCATTGAAATGTGCAAGTATGGATCTATTTCTTTTTAAATATATGGTTCCTTTAGGGTTGGCACCAATAGTATTTTATAGTTTGTTTAAAATGAAAATAGGAATATGAAGAGTATTCAAAATAAAATTTTTAAAAAGCTATAAACTGGATTTAATTTATAATGGGTGACATCTGGTTTAGTTGATCAATTGAAAGAATGCTTTAACAACACTACCTGAATGAATGTGTGGCTATATCTGATTTTGTTTCTTGAGATATTTTTCTATCCAAATTTTAAAATGTCCATATATCTTTTAAGACCAGAATTGTTCAATCCTGTTGTGATCCTCCATCGAGATGTAATCTGATTTTCCTGGAAGGCATAATCTACTGAGGGACAATGGTCTTGTCCAGTCCAAAATATTTCACCATTTGTCTTTGCCATATATGTCATGGCTCTGAATTAGGTGTCTAGAGAATATGTACTTGGCAGCACTCTCACTTCCTTGCCCCTCAGCGGTCTTTCTGTTCTCATTATAAGCATCTGTGTCTATTATGATATATTTAAGGATATGATCCTGGAATTACTGCAACATATTCATTATATAGAGTTCACCATTAAATTTTTGTTTGTTTTAAATGCTTCTTTTAGCAAGCTTCCCATACCTGATAGACACAGCTAGTTAATTGGGTAAAATAAGAGATAAAAACATTCTACATATAGAGCTAAAGTATCTTAACACTTCCCACTTTCAGAGGTGGTTTTATTGGACAATTCAAGATTTTAGTAATAAAATCAGCATTCCCATTTACAAATTGAGGCAAGGACTATCACATCATAGACAAACAGTTCACTGCTAGTTGAGAACATGCACTGCAGTAACGCAAATTCATTCAGCTGCAGTTGGACCTGTTCCATTTCTATTCCCTTGTGCCTATTGGTAGACTCACAAACACCTAGGCATAAGAGAACAAAGACAGGAGTTAGCCAATATTAGAATTAGCATACTTTTAAAAGCTATCTAAATTGAAGTATTTTAAAAATAATTAGTCAAAATAGATTTTAAAAGTAGCTATTGCGGAAACAATTCTAGCCAATTTATTCATTAGACAAAGCACTATAAGTAAACACAGAAATGATAGGGATCAAAACAGAATTTAATATATTTGTACTGTTTCAGTGTTTTTTCAAAGAACAATACGACCCTCCAGCATAATATAAAAGGCTGATTAAAGAAACCCTGGCACATAAGTGGATAAATGACCCTTGGTTATGCCTAGATTTCAAAGCATAAGGATTCTTTCAGTCAGTTGAGGGGCAACTCACATGCCACCATCTTTTATTCAAACCCAGGCAGGCACAGATGTTGCTTCTGCAGGGGAGGTTTTAATTTATGAAAATGATATTGTTTATGCATGAATGCACTATGCATAACACACAGTTCTTCCATCTGATCAGAGAAATACCACAGAACAAGTGCCAATGTCAGGAACATATTCTGCAGATTTATTCGCTTAAATGTTTAATGACTATTTGGAAAGCATCTTCAACCACAACAACCCTTTTTCAAACAATTTGATTCTTTTGGCATTTGTGCTAGTACTGACTACACTTACTGATGCTGTGCAACATATATTTTATATTTAATGGAAAGCAAATTAAAATCTGTAAAAGGAACGCATTCTAATATAGAAATGTTTACTGAAAGAAATCTATTTATTGGATAAAAATCGAGGAAGTTTATTAAAAGTGACATAATTTTAAACTCCTAGAAATTTTAAAGTTAGATTACATTTACAGCTATCTGGTGTGTTTACAATTCATGATAGGATCAAAATGTTATTTTAAACTTTGATATAGTGCAATATATATTTTGAATTAATAAAGACTTAAATAATATTTTTACCAATAATTTACCAATGCAATTATTGTATTTGTAATAGCGCACTCACATAGCTAGTACAAAAAAAGATGGTTGTAGTGGTTGGAAACTAATCATCAGAGCTTCAAGACATCGCTACAAGAGCTCCTTGGGGTAGTGTCCTAGGCCTAACCGTATTCAACTGCTTCATCACTGACCTCCAACATAAGGTCAGAAGTGGGCATGTTTACTGACAGTTGCACATTGTTCAACTCATCAGATACTGAAGCTGTCAGTGCCTACATGCAGCAAGATTTAGACAACATCCAGGTTTGGGCTGATAAGTAGCAAGTAACAGCTGTACCACATAAATTCCTGGCTATGACCATCTACAGTAAGCGATAATCTAATAATCTTTCTTTAACACTCAATGTCATTACCATCACTAATTTCCTGCAAACAACATCTTGGGGTTACTATTGTCCAAAACTGGACCATATAAATTCTATGGGTACAAGAGTAGGTCCGAGGTTAGGAAATCTACGGCAATTAACTCATTTTCTGAATTCAAAAGACTGTTGACTTTCTCGAAGAGACAAGTGAGAAATATTATAGGAAGTCCACACTTGCCTTGTTGAGTGAAGTTCCTACACGATTCAAGAAGCTCAACACTATTCAAGACAAAACAGATTACTTGAACATAATCGATTTGCCACCTTAAACATTCAATCCCTCCATAATTATAGTGGCAGCAGTGTGTAATGTCTACAAAATGCACTTGCCAAGGTTCCTTCAACAGCAACTTCAAATCTGTACCTCTATCATCTCAACAAACAGGACAACAGATGAATGGAAACATACTGTAGAGAATCTAATCTAAATAAAAAACCATGACTCGCATTCCATCTTACCTGCCCTTCAAGTTACACATTGCACTTATTTGGAACTGTATCACCACTTCTTTGCTACAGCTGGATCAAAACCCTAAAGCTCTAGCCCTAACAATGAGTATACCTAGATCACATGAACCTAAGTGATTCAAGAAGGGGTTCCCCAATATCCATTCAAGAGCAATTAAAGATTTAGTCAATAAATGCTAACCCCCAGGCTTGCGAATAAATAGTGAATTAAAAAGAAACAATATTTCCAATGCTCAAAAAACAACATGTTGTTCCTTCTGATTGCAGCTAAAAATTAAAATGTGCTCATCAGTCAGGTGAGCACACAAAAAACACAAGATTTTTACTCTTAGAGTAATTTTAATTGACAAGCATCTTTTTCAAATTACTCACTTCTTGAGTATAAATTTTCATATGTTAAAAATTTATTCGTGGATGTGGCTGTCATTAGTACATTTTCATTGCACTGTGAAAACCAGATGAGAACTAAAAAAAAGCTTTGTACCTTGAACTATCTTTAAATCTGTTCAAATATTAACATGTTCACTATCATAAATTTGCTATTTATAAAGGTTTAAGAAAATGCATGTTTGAAAGAGAGGAAACGAAACAGTTTAATGGGTAAATTTGTAACCCATTAATAGATGGATAATGTCACAATAGCAGGGGTTGAATCAGAAATGAATTCTTCTTTATTATTTGTCTGATGATCTCTCTCAAAACTATTATAACTTGACACAAATCAGACCACCTATCCATAAAGAGATCAGTAGTGCTGATTTAATCTTTCATAATAGGCTTCTGCATAAGGTCAAAGCCCATGGGATAGATAGGAATATATCAAAATGATTATTATCCATGAATCAATCATTTGCCAATGACTAACTGTGGATGAGTAGGTATCTGACTGGCAATCAAATAGTTTAGCAATGACAGTCAAAAAATTCGACATTGGGCCCTGATGCATATTTAAATTAAGGAAATCTGTTCAAAGTTGCAGGGAGTACAGATTTAGGACCAACAGGAAATTATTAATCTCAAAGCATAGAATTTTATAAAGATCATAATAAGCTTGATCACAGGTAGAAAAATGCAATGTAAAATCTAATATAGGCCACTATCAAGTTATATAATTTGGTAAAGGAAAGGTTGATTTGAGTTATGCTTGGAATGCACTTGAGGTATCTGAACAGGAAAAGAGATTCACAGGCTTTAGGAAGGAAGCCACTAAAACCATTAGCCCAATATTCGAAGATCATTAACAAATCAAACATGCTATGGTGTATACCATGCATAACCTAAAAATCCAGAAATGTCATTTAAAACTGTAATTATCACTGGTGAGGCCACATCTAGAATATGTTTTGTTCTACCAATTTGATAAAAGGAATATTCATTAATTGTACGTGGTACAAAGTCTGTATTGGTTGATCCGAAAACATAAATGAGTTATTTGAAGAAAGATTAATAACCTGAGCCAACTTTCATCTAAAAAGAGTAGAATCTAAATGGGATATGATAAACATTTAAAATGACGTACAATTTAGATAAACTGGATCCAATTAAGTTTTTCTGCTGTGAATAGAATTTAAGTCCAAATGGTATTTTTGACAAATTAAAGATGACAAAATAAAGCAGGCAATGTAGGAGGATTTATTTTTACCAAAACAGTGGTCCAAAAAATCTTACTAGGTTAAAGGAGGAACACATAACTTCTTAAGTATCAACAGAAGGAATATTCTGGATTGTGGGCTTTATGGAACAGGAATCTTTTCCTGCCTAACACTGTTACTGTGTTAATTGCATGTTTTATTCAGTTTCTGGTAGTCTTACCTGTCAGTCATTAGTATGTTTCTTACTTTCAAGGAGCCAGAATGCTTTCCAAAATGATTAGGTCTATTTATTTTCTGTTTGTTTATTATAAAATTCTGAGAACCTAGAAATCTTGTCTACTCTTCTTGAGGGCAGTCTTTTGATGCCGATACTGACAGAAATGATTTGCATAGCCTGGGCAGTGAATCTCAGACAGAAATCCAGAAGTGTGGATTTCCCCATATTAGGGAGTTGTAACTCCACAATGTACAACTTTTCTCCCTGACAGATTCCCCACTCAGGGGTCAGCTTGACTAAAATACTTGCTTCTGGTCAGGAGAGGGCGACTCTGGAGTCAGCCACTGGAGTAGGTAAGTCTGGATTTCATAAGGTGAGTGTTGAAATTCCATGAGGTTACAAGCTGAAATCTTAGAGTTGCCAGCTACAAAGCAATTGTGAGTGCTATGAAATTCTCTGCCTATCACCCTGAACAGAATTTCAAGGTGCAGAAGAATTTTCACTGCAGAAGTCACAAGAAATTAGTATGAAGCTACACCATGTAATCGAGGTGGTGAACGGGATGCTAACCTTTCATACAAGATGAATTTAATATAAAATATAGGATGTTATTCTTCACTTAGAGGGTATTGGTGTGACCACATTTCAAATATTATGTGCAGTTTTAATCTTATTTAGGAAAGGATATAAATGCATTAGAAGCGATTCAGTGGAGGTTTACTAGATTGATACCTTGAAGGAATAAGTTATCTTATGAGGACAGGCTTGGCTTGTTTCCACAGCACATTAGAAGACAGAGGAATGACTTAATTGAAATGTATAAGATCCTGAATGCTCTTGACAAGGCGAATGTGGAAAGGACATTTCCTCTTGTGTGTTAGTCCAGAACAACAGGACACTGGGTTTAAAAATTAGGGATTGTTCTTTCAGGACAGAGATCAGTATTTTTTTTCTCTCAGTGTTGTGTGACTTTATAACTCTCTACCTCTGAGAGCGGGAGAGAGAAGATGATTGACTATTTTAAAGACAGGGATGACTAGATTCTTGTTCAAGTTAAAAAATCACAACATCAGTTGTAGTCCAACAGGGTTTACTTGGAAGCACTAGGTTTCAGAGTGCTATTCCTTCTTCAGGTGGTTGTGGAATAGGACCATAAGACACAGAAGTTTTAGCAAAATATTACATTGTCATGCAACTGAAATGACACATTTAACAAACTTCAATTGTTGTTAAGTCTTTCATCTTTTAGAATGGGTTACAGATTTCGGTTCATTAATATGTAAAAGCCAGAACTTCTTTTAAGTCACATTCTCAAGATAGGTTAATATTTTATTTAAAAAGTGACATCTCAGCTCAGACAATGCCTTAAAGGTGGGAGTCTATCTGCACCCCAATCTTGACTCAGACTGGTTTTATTTCCAAAGTGGAATTTACAAAATATTATATGGCTTGGCTGTCTGCATTGACTACCTACTGGTTGTGTATTTTTTGAGCAAAATAGAATGTATCTGTAATTATAATTCTACAAATACAAATTCACCCCATAGATGATAAGTGTGTGCGTGTGCAGGAGAGAGAGAGAGAGAGAGTTCATGTGAGTGTGTGCGTGGTAAAGTCCATGTGAGTGTCATGGCGTATAAGCCTGTAAGAGGGTGCATGCGTGGGTATGAGCCATGTTTGTGTTTTAGAGTAGTGGGGTTACCTGTAGTATGACATGAATCCAAGGTCCTGGTTGAGGGCAGCCTCATGGGGTGCCAAACTTGGCTATAAGCCTCTGTTGTGCCACTTTGCATTGTTGCCTGTCCTGAAATCTGCCTTGGAGGCCAGATGTCCCTGACTGCTGAAGTTTCCCAGACTGGGATGGAGCACCCCTGTTTGATGATTGTTGTACGGTTCCATTCGTCCATTGTCGTATCATCTGCTTGGTCCACCAATGTACCATGCCTTGGGGAAACCATGCGTACAGCATATGAGATAGACAACATAGACTGAGTCGCATGACTACCTGCCGTGTACATGGTGTGGTGCTCCCACGCGTAATGGTGGTATTTGTGTCGACACTGCAACACGCCTTGCAGTGGTTGCCATGTTAGGGTTGTACAGTGTTGTGATTGATGTGGTCCTGAAGGCTGAGCACCTTACCCTGTTCTTATGAGGTCTACTGCAAACCCATGGATAACCTCACAATGTGACATTTCTTTAGCTTCCACCCTAAACATATTAAAACAGCCATCCCCTAAGGACAAGCCCTATGCATACACAGGATCTGTTCAGATGAGGAGGAATGAGACGGACACCTGAAGGTGCTCAAGGATGCCCTCATAAGAATAAGGTATGATGCTCAATTCATCAATCGCCAGTTCCAACATGCCACAGTGAGAAACCGTAATGACCCCCTCAGGAGACAGATACGTGTTGCAACCGATAGGGTACCCTTCGCTATCCAGTACTTCCCAGGAACCTAGAAACTACACCATGTCCTTCGCAGCCTGTAACACATTTGTAGAATTATACTTACAGATACATTCTATTTTGCTCAAAAAATACACAATGGTAGGCAGTCAATACAGACAGTCAATCCACACAATATTTTGTAAATTTCACTTTAGAAATAGAACCAGTCTGAGTCAAGACTGGAATACAGACAGACTCACACCTTTAAGGCATTGTCTGAGCGGAGATGTCACCTTTTTTTAATAAAATCTTAACCTATCTTGAGAATGTGACTTAAAAGAAGTTCTGGGATTTACATATTAATGAACTGAAACATGTAACCCATTCTAAAGGATGAAAAACTTAACAACAATTGAGGTTTGTTAAATGTGTCATTTCAGTTGCCTGACACTGTAATCTTTTGCTGTAAATTCTGTGTCTTATGGTCCTACTCCACAACCACCTGAAGAAGGAGTTGTGCTCTGAAAGCTCGTGCTTCCAAATAAACCCGTTGAACTCTAACCTGCTGTTGTAAGACTTTTAACATTGTCCACCCCAGTCCAACACAGAGTCCTTAACATCACTGATTGGTGTTAGGCAGTGGAATAAAGGGCTATTAGGCTAGATAGGAATGTGGAATTTGAAATATAATTGGATAGTGGAGGAGGCCCAAGAGGACATATAGTTTACTTATGCTCTTATTTTGAATGTTGGTATGACAATAATATGATTGAATTTTACATTCAGTTTGAGAGAAAGAAAGAACAGTGGGAGTGAGATTAATTCTTTAAATTTAAATAAGGGCATTTATAAGGGAATTAAACCAAGTTAAAGAAAATTGGCAAATTAAAGGTTAGGTCAATAGAGATATAGTGGCAGACATTTAAGAGGATATTTTGGAATACACAAAATGATACTGTCTAACAAGTAAAGGATGGATGCATGATACATAGTAAACCAGAAGTATTAAAGATGATCTCAAACTGAGAGAAAAATAATATATGTAAACAAATGACCGGTTGAACAGAATATAAAGACAGGAAACAATAACAAAGAAATTAAATTGATGGGAAAATTAGAGTACAGAGAAAGCTATCCAGAATTATAAAAAACAAATACTAAGTGTTTCTATAGACATGAAAAAAAAAGAAATATTTAACACAGTGAGCATTGGTACCATACAAAAGTGAGACTGGAGAATTAATAATGAAAAATAAAGCAATGGTAAATAAATTGAACAGATATTTTACATCTGTCTTTATTATAGAGGGTACTTGTAACACGTGAGATGCCACAATAAATCAGGAAATAAAATGGAGGAAAGAAATGAGGGCAATCAGCAGATAAGTGGTAGTGAATAACCTATTGGAGCTGTGAGCTGACAAGTGTTCAGATTCTGAGGGATTTCATCCTAGGATCTTAAAAGTGAGATAGTTGATACATTGACTTTAATTTTCTAAAAGATAGGAAATTGAATTATTTAATTCAAAAGGACAGAGAGACAGAAAGCATGAAACTATTAAGTTACCTTAATATCTGTCATAGGGAAGATGTTAAAAGTTATTATTTAATAAGCTATCTCAGTGCCCTTAGACAAGTTCAAGGTAACCAGGCAAAGACAATACGTTTTTGTGAAATAGAAGTTGTTAGGTAAGGTTGAATGCATGAGAATCAGTATGAGACTTTACAGTGGGCTAGAACAAGTTAGCTGCAAGCTAGACAGAAGACATTGTAGAAAGTGCTTTGTACGATACATAGTTCTAGCTGCAGTTAGGAAAAATGAACAGAATAACATTCAGCTGCAGTGAAGACCAAGTTAAGTTATGGTTGAGACCATAAAAGGGAGAAGGATTTGCAGAAGCGGAAGGAATTTGATAATTAACCATTTGAAATTAGACAAGTTTCACAAGCAATTCCAAGTGAATCAGAATGCCAGTTTAGCAGGTCTGAACGGTATAAAAAACATTCTGGGAAACCTCAGATTTTAGTAGTAACTCTGACACTAACAACTGTGAAGAGGTATCCTATGTCAGAGACATGGTGACGATGACAAGAAAAGTTCCAGTCTGGCCAGCTGCCAATTCTCTCGTATAGTAATGTTTGGGGTTGGTTAGTGAACCCAGGTTAGTGAAGAACAATGATACAGATATCTCTATCAGTTACTTAAATACTTAATAAATTGAATTTTGTAGACCTCTAAATGTCTCCCCGTGTCTTCATCTATGTACATAACAGTTATCTCACAGGGATGGGCAACAAAAGTTTGTTCAACTGATCCAGGGAGCTTTTTCATGAGTTAACATGTGTTGTGGATTAAGGGGAACAAGTAGATGTACTGTTAGTAGATATCCAAAAAGGATATGATAAAGTGTCATATCAGATGAATGGGGTTCCAGTTGCAATCCAAACTGTGAGACACAGAAATGGACAGTGAATGGTGACACACGTGTCGGACTTTTTGCACTTTGCGACATTCGAGCAGGTTCTGAATTAACCTTCAACTATAATTTGGATTGTTTGGGCAATGGAAAGACGGTATGTAAGTGTGGATTGGGGCGGCACGGTGGCGCAGTGGTTAGCACTGCTGCCTTACAGCGCTAGAGACCGGGGTTCAATTCCCGCCTCACTGTGTGGAGTTTGCACGTTCTCCCCGTGTCTGCGTGGGTTTCCTCCGGGTGCTCCGGTTTCCTCCCACAGTCCAAAGATGTGCAGGTCAGGTGAATTGGCCATACTAAATTGCCCGTAGTGTTAGGTAAAGGGTAAATGTAGGGGTATGGGTGGGTTGCGCTTCGGCGGGTCGGTGTGGACTTGTTGGGCCGAAGGGCCTGTTTCCACACTGTAATGTAATGTAATCTAATCTAATCCATGTTGGCATGGATAGAAGATTGTTTCGCAAATGGGAAACAGAGAGTAGGTATAAATGGGTCTTTTTCAGGATGTCAAGGTGTGCCACAGGAATCAATTCTGGAACTTCAACTGTTTACAACTTATATAAATGACTTAGATGAAGGGATGAAAGATATGGTTCCCAAATATGCTGATAACACAAAGATAGGTAGGAAAATAAGTTGTGAAGAGGAAACTAAGGAGGCTAGAAAATTATACAAGTAGGTATATGAGTAGGCAGAGATCTGTCAAATTGAGTATAACATGGAAAAATGTGAAATTTTCCATTTTTGCAAGAAGAATAAATGATAGCATATTATTCAAATGGTGAGAGATTGCAGAGTTCTGCGATGCAGTGGAATCTGGGTATCCTCATGCATGAATCAAAAAAAAAGTTAATTATAGCAAGCAATTAGGTGAGCTACTAGATTATCATTTATCTTGAGAGGAATTCAATACAAAAATAGGGAGGTTTTGCTTCAGTTATATATGGCACTGAGAGACTGCATACGAAATATTGTGCATAGTACTGGTCAACTTATTTAAGGAAGAATCAAATACATTGGAGATGGTTCAATGTAGGTTTACCAAAGTATACTTGGAATTAGTGAGTAGACTTGCAAAGAGCAGTTGGACAGCTGAGTTTAGAAGAGTAATGGGCAGCTTAACTAAAATATATAAAATCCTGAAAGGATTTGACAGGTAGATATGGAGAGGGAGTTCTCTGTTATGTGAGAAATAGGGATCGCTGTTTAAAAATAAAGGGCTTCCCACTTAAAGCAGAGATTAGGTGCACTTTTTTTCTCTTAGAAGATTAACAGTCTTTGGAACTTTCTTCCTAAAAAGAAGTGGTGGAAACAGAGACCGTATGTGTGTTTAAGGAAGAGGTACATAGATTCTTGTCAAACAAGACTGTGAAAGTGTAGTAATTGTAACAAGGTCAGCTAGGTGGACATTATAGAATGAGTT